>NC_085846.1:51987066-52069566 GCF_035594765.1 Anolis carolinensis
CGAGGGGCCAGTTTCAGAGGATGAGGTACTTCACTTTATTATGCACTAGAGGAAGTCCAAGGTTTCCAATCATGCCATGCGGTTCCAGCTGGCAGGGGTTGCTTTCTTCTGCAAGGCTGCCGGTTTTGAAGACCCCTGCCAAGCCTACAGGATCAGGAAACTCCTGAAGGGATGCAACAAGCAGTAACCCAGGCAACCAGATTCTAGGTGCCCCCTGTCTTTCAGCACCCTTGGCCGGGTCATTGCATCTATCCAGAGGATCTGCTCTTCACGCTATGAGGTCAAGTTGTTTTCCGTGGCATTCACTACTACTTTTTTGGGGGCTCTCCATTTGGGGGAGGTGGTAGTTAACTCAAAATCTGATTCCTCAGGCAGGGCCCTGCAGTTCGGGGACATCTCCATCCGGGGCAACTCCCTTGTCCTTCGGGTTCGCTGGTCTAAGATAGACCAGCAACAGAAAATGTACAAGCATCAGAATAGCGTAGAAACCTATACAATTAGATATTAAGAAACACAGTGAAGAACAAGATTAAAACACAATATTGCATATGTTGAAACGTCGCCTTGAGTCCCCTCCGGGGTTGAGAAAGGTGGGATAAAATAGCTGTAAATAAATAAATAAATAAATAAATAAATAGGTTTGACACTTGCTTTCCTGCTTTATGTAACTAGTTAATACTGTATTAATGTTATATTAAAAAATACCTGTGTTTCGACTTTACATGTTTTGTTTAAAGAATGCCCTGCTAAGAAGAAAAGAATTTAAATGAAGATAAATAGGAAGAAAACTAAGTTTAAATGTTGTAGACTAAAAACAAAATATTTAAAATTATGTGCAGTTTGAGCATCCCATATCCAGAATTCCAAAATACTCCAAAATCTAAATGGGTGGCTGACTGAATCCAAAACACTTCTTTTCAGAGAAGGATATTCTTTTATGTAAGAGTAAGAGCAACATCTACATTGACTATATAATTCTGTTTGAAGCTAGCTTCAAACTGCTGGCTACAAAATGCATGCTACTCAAAGCATGCTGCAGTTCAAATTAAATCCTCTAAAGTACATTAAGCAAAATTGAGGGAAGGTCTGAGTTAAAACTGTTAATGTGCTTCAGAGAGCCCTAAATCTAAACCACATTGCATGGTGAAACAGTTTCTGCAGAATGCAAACCACTTTGTAGACATTTTCCCTCTCTGGAATGTATTTTAAAATTTGGAACAACAAATCGGGAGCTGCTGAAAATCACCTTTGAGGCATAGCTGGGCTCCACTGCTGTCATTTTCCCTATTTTCCACCTCTTTTACCTCTGGAGTTCTAGTACACTTATTTCCCAGAAATTGAAGGAAAAAAAACTACCGCAGATTCTGGAAACAATTTGAGGTGACTTTCAGTGATCATTTTTTCTTTTTATATAATATCTCAGTAAGAAATCACAATCTAAAATTCTTCATTATCCCATCCACCTCCCCTCTTCAAATCAAAGACATTTACAGATTACTTTCCCGTCAGTCCTCTAACTAGTAAATTATTCTCTACTCAGGAAGAATAATTTATGGAACAAATGTTGAAAGAGATCTATAATTATTGGAGTAGATTGTATACTAGACAATAATATTAGAGAGGACTGTATACTAGATCATAGCTTTTTAAAGTATGGGTCACAAACATAAAATGCTTATTTTAGTATATCAAAGAAGTTGCTGTGTAGTAGCACTAGAGCAGGCTAACCCTAACCCCCCCCCCCCCAGGTGTTTTGGTCTTCAACCCAGAAATTCCAGCCAGCTTACTGGCTGTTAGGAATTGTGGGAGTTGAAGTCCAAAACACCTGGAAGGCTGAGGTTTGCCCATGTCTGCACTAGGCCCTTTCTGTGCATAGTAACTTCATTTTAGTACCTGCACTAGTAAAGTTGGCTCCCACTGCAAGTATTCACCCCAAAATGTGTGGAGGTCTGCAGAGATAACTGTGATGGATGAAGTCAGCAGACTGATCTCCAGTCTCCTCATGCAATTCTAATTTTGTAGGAAGTGGAAGATGTGTACCTCAGAACATGGTTTGGAGTTTAGAAGAAGAGTGCTGCCCATTACTCATTTTGCATATTTCTCTTACAAGAACACCATGAATCCCCAGGAACCTGCATTAAATCAGGCAGTGGTTGTCCCTGGAATCTCTAGCTCTTCAGAGAAATGGAAGAACACAAACATATTTTGAGATTTTTTTTCTTTCTATCATATTTCTCTGTTAAATTTCCAGGCTGGCAAAAAGGTACCCCTCTTCCCAAAAGAAATGAAAAGCAAAATCACCAATGAAAGAAGTATAAATTTGCTCCAAATTTCTACTTACTTATGAACTATACAACTGACAGTGATTTTTCTACAAAGAACTGAGGACCACAATAATTTCAAACTAGCTATTAAAGGTTTTGTCCATTTTTGCTCATTCATGCAGCATGAGCACCATTAATAAATTTGTTTTTTCCCCTCTTTCCATCCAAAACTCATTAAGATAACAGTTAACAGGCAGTAGAGGCAAATATCAGTTTGAATTGCAGTGAATAACTTCAGTATTAGCAATTTAAATTTATAGCTTGAAAACAGATGCATTGCTTCAAATAAATTAGCTTATGGGACACTGAAATCACCAATTATCAGATCCCTTTCTTCAGCAAATAAATCTAGAGGCAGAGAAGTCACAGACCTTTGAAAGGAAAAATTGTCAGAATTATAGAGACTATTTACCATACTTTTAAAATGTTTGTTTAAAAGTATAATTGAATGTGATTACTCACTATTTTCCTATTTAGTCCTAGGCTCCAGAATCAATCCAAGTCTAGATCAGAGAGAACCTTATTCAAAAAACTATGTGTGTGACTTCCAGCGAGGCAAGATGGCGGCGGGTCAAACTTCTTGAGGGCTCTTGAGAAGTCAGCCAAGCAAGGCGATCAGTTAGAGCAATAAGCTCCCTTTCCCTGGAGGATTGAGACCAGGGAAATAGCCAAACCCATAGAGCAGCCAACCGACTGACCCAAGTGGCTCTTGCTCCTCAAGGGTGGGCACCCGAGGAACTCGGACTGGTTGCCCATAGGGTGTGCAAATCTCAGTGAGGCAATCCAGACACGGACAAGTCTGGAAAATTGCCGAAACTCACCAATTTTTTTAAAAAAAGGAACGAAGAAGGAAGAAACTGAGAACCCGGTTTCAAAAGAAAGTTACAAATAAAAATCCCACCTTTGCTGGCAATAGACTTCACCCTTAAATAAAATTAAAGAAAAGGAACGATTTTCCACAGCGATATCTACAATAGCTAGATAATGAAAAGATTCTAAAGATTGAATGGGTTAAAATTACCAAGTGGAAAGCAAATAGAAGACGAGAAAGATTGGGAATAGCAAAAGCATTTTGCTGTTTGTGCCCCTGTTCAGAATATTTCACCACACTTGTGAATTTCCCTGTGACTGGATTTTGAAAAAATTGACTTGTCGGAACAGAGATTGGTGATAAAGCTTTAATGGAGACACCTATTTTCCCCATGACAACTCTTTCAGGAATGATTTTCCCTTCCTAGGGGCAGATTTCTCTCACTTCTTGTTGTTTCACCCCTATTGTTAACTGTGAGTCATTTGTAAGTCAGATGTCTGTAACTCGTGGACTGTCTGTGGTTTGATCACACGTTGCATTATAATCATTGACTGCTTTTGGTACAGTTTCCTCACTACTTATGCCATCCAATTTCTTCTTAGATGTCCATTTCTGGAGTAAATCGTGTAGTTATCTGACTTTAAATGTTTCATTCTTTTCCACTTTAGCTTTCTTATTCCACATATTGGAATGTTACTGTGTCTATTTCTTTGTTTTACTATGTCTAACTTCCCCTGAATGATGCTTCTCACATTCCATGTTCCTATAATATGTGTTTCATGGGCAGAGGAGAATGATGCCAGGCATATAAAAAAACACAAAAGATGCACGCAATGTAAATAGGTACAATGACATAATATAAGGCTTTTGCAAAAGAAATACAAAACAAATCAAGGGAAATAACAGTGTTACACATAGAATTGTAGTTGGCAAGTATAAGAACAAATTCTCCACTTTGGACAGATAATGAAGTAATGTTGATGTGGAAGGATATGGCTGCAATTATTGGTAGGTACATGATGCAGAGGCACATGGGTCTGGATCTGGGCACTGAGCAAACTGCATGTCGATCAACAAACCTGTCAAATCTGGCCACTGACAGATCCTGTGAAGGAATCAAAAGGTGAGATCTGTTGTACAAACCCTCAGTTGAGCCTGAACTCTCCTCTATGCTTGAGTAGGAGTGTCTGCAATGTGACCTGCAGAATGGACATGCCCCAATTCACTGAATCATGGCATTTCAAGCTTGCTTGAAACTATTTTTTAAAAACTAGTGAAAATAGAAAAAATATGTCAAGTATAAATGTAACAAGTCCAATTCACTCAATGAGTCTGCTGTAGTTTGGGCAGACAACTGGATGTAGTTTAATAGGGTTGCCAGGATTCAGGGTGCTAACTGAAGTTTCAGAAAATTCCTGTACTTCTCTTTGCTCCCCAACCAGCAAAATAACGAGACTACACAAATTAGTGGGTTGAACTATGAGCAACTTTTATTATATGTCACCAATCAATTACTGTGTGAACTGCCAAACAATTTAAGGGTATGAACTTGGTGTGTGTAATGAAATTGAGGCTGTGGCCATCCAAGACCTACTCCTCATCAAACAAGGGTGAGAAACCATGGTCCCTGGCTACAACCAATTTTTGCTTCCAGGGTAACCATTCAGGGAAGCAGATGGAGAATTCCATCCCAGTTCCAGAGGATATTGAGAGCAGAATTATCTCCGCTCAAGGCCACTATTGTTCACCTTCAATTCATTTAATCACAGGTGAGGGTTCTCATTCATGGCCTACACCACAAAGAGGTGCCTTGAATACACACCAATCCCTGTTTTCCCACATGCCAGCCTATTTAAAACCCACTCACCCAATATGCAGTGTAGGGTAGGTGAAAAAACCTCCCTAGAACATAGGGAGGGGAAAATTCCTACTTGGCCCCAATTGGCAGCCCTTGGAGTACACTGTTAGATGGAGGACAGGTGGGTCAGCAACAATTCGGAGTAGAGTAGGAGAGGAAGCTTTCCTTGTTGGCCCCGCCCACAACAAGTCCTGGCTGGAACTATTTTTTCTCTCCCTTCACTGGAAAGGAACAAAGCCCTCTCCCTCCCTCATATTGAAAGTGGGGAAAGGAATAATATACAGATGGAGTGGCAAATCTCACAGTTGGTTGCACTGGAGGACAGGAAAGTCTGGTATTTATTTATTTTAGTAGAATTTATGCTGGAAATAGGCCTCTATTCCCAGCTAACACAAAAACTTGTTATAGTCAATGTTGCTTGACCAAAAAAAGCCTTAGATAGGAAGGGACTGGAGAGGTGATGGGCATGCACATTTGACCCATTGTGCAACTTGCAACCAGTGCTGAGATGTCTTACCTTTCTTATTAAAGAAGATCTGATAGCAGTGGCAATTGATCTGAAAGAAGTATCCCAAAAAGTTGGCATATTCAGGTATGGCCATGTTGGACATGTTGCAAAATACAACAAATTCCAAAATCCACAAAGCAGCAATACCTGTATTGGGCCAAGTAAAAAGTATAAAATACATCATGAAGGCTTTTAAAAAGTTGGCAATGAGCCTTCTACAGACTCAAACAACAATGCAGGAAAACAAAATCCCCATGTATCAAGTGTGTTATGATTAAATAGGATGTGAGCTCTAGACGGAATATTATTTATTTATTTATTTATTTATTTATTTACAGTATTTATATTCCACCCTTCTCACTTTGAAGAGGACTCAGGGCGGATCACATTACACATATAAGACAAACATTCAATGCCTTTAACATAGAACAAAGACAAGACAAACATAGGCTCCGAGCTGGCCTCGAACTCATGACCTCTTGGTCAGAGTAATTTGTTGCAGCTGGCTGGCTGCTCACCAGCCTGTGCCACAGCCCGGGCAATTTATACAGCTGTGTTGTCAAAGGCTTGATTGATACAATTGATACAGCTACTGGATGCATTTAGTTGCCTGCCCAGTTGCTGATAAATATGCAAGTTTTTATGGCACTATACTGCCATATTTTCTGGCTAGCCAGGTTTTACCAAAATTCTGAACTTTTATACATGGATTTCTATTAGGCCCATTTCCACAACCAGCAAAGAAAATAGTTCTTGCCCCCTAGTGCTTGCCAACCTCAACTCTTCAACATCAAATGGATCTATCCTACAACATCACAATGCATCGTCTCTGACATCAGAAAGACATATCCACCTCCTTAACTCAGAATATGATGAGGTACTGATCTGATAACCCTGCAATTATTTTTGGCATTCAAATTCCAAAACAGCACCTGAACTTGTAAAAGAAAAGGGGAAGAACAAAATAAGTTAATAAAATCAGTTTAAATTGAAGACAGGCAAGGATATTACTCAAGAATAGCAAAAAAAAGCCACATATAGAAATTATATTTCAATTCAAAGTCAAACTATTATTATCAAACATTTACAGACCTCCAAATAAATCTGCAGTCACGTGGAAAGTTCTACATGATTAACAGTTGCATAGCAAGTCCTCGTCACCTTGGCAAAAATGTCTTTATTCTGTGGATCTACTTGAAAAAGGTAACCTCATTTAAAAAAGTGAACAGCTGGCAAATCTGTCAAGCTTGCTTGAATATATATATATATATATATATATATATATATATATATATATACACACACACACACACACACACACATAGCCAGAGAGGTGCAGAGAAAGTGAATAGATCAGTATATATAGATCAGCACCAATACGATATTCTGTTTATTTTATTTATTATTTATTTTTATCCTGCCTTTCTCCAGATAGTTACCCAAGGCAGCTAACAGGACACATGAGACAATACAATTAAAACAGAAAAAAATGCATTACAATATGAATATAAGCACTAAAAATAATCTTTTGTGACATGGAAAAAATATTAAAATGCATTTAAAATTACACTTAAAAACCACACAGCACCCCCCTCCAATCCCTCTCACTCTATCCCTTGAAAGCTTGAAAGGATGGTGAGATAGAGAAGGCCTTATTTAGATTACCGTAGTGTTCTTTCAGGATCTTACAAATAGCCTGGACCCAAGCCATACAGGGCTTTATAGGTCAAAGCCAGCACTTTCAATTATGCCCAGAAATACATTGGCAGCCAATGGAGCTGTTGCAACAGCTGCCATTAGACCAATTGAAGTTTTCTAAGCACTTTTTAAAGGCAGTATGACATAGAACACATTACAGTAGTTTAAACAAGATATAATCAATGAGTGTACCATTGCGGTGAGATCTGACTTCTCCAGGAACAGGCACAGTTGGGACATTCGTTTTAACTGCAAAAGTAATAATGATCACTGTATAACCTGGGCCTCCATGTTCGAAGCTGGATCCAGGAGTAACTCCAAGACGAGAATCTACATTTTCAATGGGGATGTGATCGCAGCTAACAGGCTAAATCCCTTTCCCCAGATCTGTCTTTTTACTGATGAGAAGCACCTCTGTTTTGTCTGAATTAAGCATCAGTTTGCTTGCTCTTATGATTTTACCAACAGGTGTAGTGAAACAGGACGCACAACATGGGAAGGCTTCTGTCAGGATGTGTTCCTTCTTGCCAGTAGTAAGAAGGAAAATACAGCTGTAGCCAAGGATTTGCCTTTGTGAGCATGCTTTTATTCTGAGAGCTTCCTGGTTCTGACAGTTTGGAGGGAATCGTCCAAATATACTTTCACCCCAAATGGGGGCGGGTCCTCTGCCAAAAGTCTTATGATGTTGTGTGATATGTGATGTAAGGCTATGAGGAAGAAGTGTCCTGAAAGCATCCTAGGATGCTAAAATCATCTTGTGTGATGAGGTCCTTATTCAGTCAATTACAGCTGCCATGCACTGGTTAAGTACAGGAACAGCTTCCCTGGAATTAGGTAGAAAGGAATAGTAAAACTGGGTGTTATTGGTATACTTGGTGATGCTTATCCCCAAAACTTCTCATGTGAAATAGCATGAATTGAACCCTGAACAACTTCACAATCCAATGGCTAAGGAGTCGTCAAACAGGAATCCCGCAACACTGCCTTCTGAGATCACCCCTCCAAAAAGAATGGAGCCACTGAAGGACAGTAATTCTAATCTCCATCCCAGAAACATGACTCAGAAGGATACCATGGTGAAAAGCCACTGAGAAGTCCAGCTGAATTATCAGGTACATACTCCCCCTATCTAGTTCCCTGTATGGGCCATCCATCAAGGCAACCAAAGCTGTCTCTAATCAGCCCCATCCAGGAACTCTTGGAGTTAATAAGAAGCCACATGCTCCAGTCCCTTACCAGAACTGAAGATTGGAGATTGGTCTGTAGTTGTCAAGTACAGTAGGGTCCAGAAAATGTTTTTTTTTAAAGTAGAGATCTTACAATAGCTTCCTTAAGGTACGCAGTAGGCTTGTGCAATCCAGGTGGGGCACCTATCTATTTTTTTGGTTTGACCAAAAATGATTTGTAATGTTTTATGTAATTGCTTGAAAAGCTGGGTGAAACGGATCAAGAGAGTCGGATTTATCAGCTACCGGAGAGGATAGAGTTAAGTCTGCATTATACCTGAGGCAGGGGTCTGCCGTGGGGTTCCTGGAAAAGATCCTGCATTGTCTTTTCTCCTCCCCAGTAGCAAAAAAGTTCCTAGTCTCCTCCTTCAAAGGCCTCCTTTAGGAGAAATCTCTGAGTTCCTCTCGGAGCATGATGGGAGTTGAAGTTTTTTCTCTCTCCCTCTCTCTCTCTTTGTTTCTTAGCCAATAAAAAGTCAGGTTGTGTCCATGCTCTGATTAGCTGAGAATGGGCACAACAGGCGACTACAGTTCCCAGAACCTTTTCTTGCGGTTTGTCTTAGTTTGAAAAATGTTATGGTAAAAAATTAAAATAATTCTTAAAAAATCAGTAGATTGGTGAATTGTTCTGAAATTTGGCAGGCCTGCAGTTGTAAATGGGGTCTAAAACTGAGGTAGATTTTTATGCAGATAGGCCTTAAAATGACTGAGAACTGAGCCTTTAAAGTTTCCCATTGTAGCCAATGGGACAAATCATTTCCAAAAGAAAATGGCAACACTCCTCCCAATTTGAGTGACTTCCCGGTAAACAGAATGAGGGGTTAGTCAAAATTGGATCCCAAAATGGCACGCCTTTTAATCAAATTGCACAGGACTAGTTAACATCTATATGGATCCTTTAATCTGCCTGATTAGGACAGTATACTGTAGAATTAATACGGTTTGACACCACTTTAACTGATATGGCTCAGTGTAATGGAATCATGGGATCACTAGCTTTACAAGATCTTTGTAAAGCTGACAGTGTGTTAGTGCCTTATCAAACTACAACTTTGATGATTCCACAGCAGTGAACCATGACAGTTAAGGTGATGTCAAACTGTATTAATTGAACAATACACTCCATGTCATGTACTGATACAGAGAATGAAATGAAGCATTAGTGGCCTAATACCACAAACATATACTATCAAACAAATGAAAAATATGAAATAAAATTAACTAGGGATGAAGATATTCTGAGTGCTGCTCTGTTCTGATCTCAAAGTCCCATTATGCTTTGGATTCTCCTTGGGTTGATCTTTAAGGAAGCAAAGAGACCTATGGAATACCAATAACACATTTGACATGAGTGAAACATGTTTAATCCAATGACACCTATAAATATTAAAATATCATTTCAACTTATCACCTTCAGAATGAAAATGTGTTATTTTTGTTGTCTTTTCATAAATGCAGATCAGCATAATAATGCAGTCTAAAAACAATAAACAAATACCCCAGGAATAAAATATTAACATTGCTTTTGCACCAAAACAGGTTAAAATTAAAAACAATAACAAATTGTCCTATGAGATGAGACAAAGGTTCTTTTGCCATATAAAAACAATTACTACACGTTGGACAAAAGGACTTTTTGAATATATCGTTTACTAATTTTACTAAATGTATTTAGTTTTTATAACAGCATTTTGATAGCAGTAAATCTACCTTCTACATTATGCTGAAAAATGCTCAATTCTTATTTGGTCCTTTTTGTATATAAAATGTTTTATTTTTGTTTATGCTCTGTTGTTCAGACAAAATATATATATAATGGTAGTAATCTATGCATCAGGGCTGAGTTTTCAATTATCTGGGGGGTTAAAAGTGAAACTACTCTCATTTCTATGCGTAGGAGGGGAGCAGAAGGAGCATAATGAAAATGACATGCATGTGACTGACAACTGAAGCAAATGTTTAAAAGTACTTCATGGGACCACTGTGCTTGGCACAATCTCTTCCAATGAGGTAAGAAGCTGAATCAAAACTTCCTGTGGAGGAACGAAGGTGAAAATAACACCTTACTGATTCGATAGAATAGCTAATCTTATCTTCACCAACCAGGTACAACCTATGAAATTATAAATGCCACTTTCAAAAACAAAAGGCTGACACATTATTCAAAGTTTTCCTGTTCCTCTATCTTAAAAACATCGTTAATAAATTATATAAGAAACAAAGCTGCAATCTTCTGCATGCAAAGGCATAAGAAGTACAAATGAAAGTATCACATTTATTTCATGCAGTTGTGACGGGCTTATTACTCATTTTTGTAATGGCAGCCAATCATTTTTTATGGCCAGCATTTTCTTTACCAACAATACCTAAGGAGCTGCACAGTTTAAGAACATTGCCTGTGAAAATTGTTCCACCACACACAGAAAATTGTAAAGAATCTAAGAATCATTTATAGATAACACTAGCTGTGCCCAGCCACGCGTTGCTGTGGCGAAGTATGGTGGTATGGGAAATAAACTATTGAGGAATTGGTGGTAGTTAAGGTAAAGGGTAAAGGTTTTCCCCTGACATTAAGTCCATTATAAATGGGTTATATAGCTGTGTGGAAGGGCCTTAAGTCTACACTGCCATATAATCCAGTTCAAATCAGATAATCTGTATTTTATAGGCAGTGTGGAAGAGGCCTAAGTGAGGCCTAACTCTGCCTGTCCCCTGGGCTGAGTGGGTTGCTAGGAGGCCAAGTGGGCAGAGCTTAGCCTTCTAACTGGCAGCAATTTGATAAAAACAATTATTACTCTCACTCTAATTAGGACTTTATTTTTCATTTCTTTTTGTTGTATGAACGTAGAGGCATGGATGTGGGGTTGTGCTGCCAAGTTTAGTATTTCTGGGATGTGTAGTTTTGTTGTTTTGTCCTAGGCCGAAATTTCATTACCCTTTTATATATATAGATGGTAGCATCTAGTAGAAGTAGATGTTGAAATGAATTTCTCAATAAAATGCTAAAACAAAACTGGAAAATAATACTAAAGGGACCATGATTTTTGTCATATGAATAAAAGGGAAAAATGAAGGTCTTCGTGAAGAAAACAAGAACAAAGGTTGAACATCATGCTCACCTTTACTGTGTATGCAAATAGGGTATCTGCAGAGAGTGAGTGATTATTTTGTTATCTTAAAGGATAGACCTAGCTAGGCTTTCCAGGTCAGGATTATCCCGGGCTGTAAGATTTCTGAACCAAAACTTAGGAATGGCCTCTGGTGATATCATGGGTGAGATGTGATGATCTCATTAAGCATGCTTTAATAATCACAGTAAATACAGTTACTCACAGCTTGTCATTCAAACACACAGTCACCAAGGATTTATTTTCTGGTTGGAAATAGTGTCTTTGAAAATTGATTTTCACACTAGATTTCTGTCTATTAACTTTTGCAAAGTATAGGAAATTGTATAAGCCAGCAAGAATGAGGTTATTTTATTCCCCTTCTCCAAATATAGCAGACAATTTTGCATAATATGCAAATTAATTTATATAATATGCAAAGTATAAACTTTGATTGAAGCATTGCTTATCTATATTCTAGGCTATCTCACCTCCGCTGTGAGTGCAGTTTGACCCTTTTACTGCCACATGCATCTGTTTTAATCCAAACTGAAGTCAGTTTGAAAAGACACCTGGGAAAAGACATTACATCGTCATGTTTCTACTGTGTGGGTGTGTTCACCATATCAGTTTATGTCCAGTCATACAACAATGATACAGTAGTTGTCGAGTTTTTATTAGTTGTTGTATATATTCACAGGATCATATAGGCTGATCATATAGATCGTATATTTTCCTGTTTTTCTGACAAAAGCTTCCACCTGTACTCCCATTGGACTGGGAGCACACCTGAACAGATACCTTATACCTTCCATGTGTTGTTCTCTGCCCTCCTAATTTGTTCCAATGACAATGGCACCCCCTTTGAAATATGTACAGAATTGTAGTCTTAACATCAAATCCTATGCATATGTACTCATAATGAATGCCTGGAGGAGGTATTGGACTGGGTGAAGAAAAACAAATTGAAACTGAATCCAGCTTAGACAGAGGTGCCAACCTGGGAATTGAGATGTGTCAACCAGTTCTGGATGGGGTTACACTTCCCTCTCTCCTGTTAATGTGGGATTTGTGTATTGATAGTGTTTAATTTGTGCCATGCTTGTTTTGCAACTGATTGCATCATCCAGAATGTACCATAGTGTGGAAAGAGTTAATTGCCAAGAAGCTATGATGACCTTGATGTGTGGCTGGAACTAGGGAGTATCCAGACACAAGTGTTTATGCATAACGATTGTGTCAGTTGAGTTGAATTCTGTCTGCCTAGAGTTCAAGTTAAATTCTGTTGGAGAACAGAACAGTCCTTTGTTCATCTGTCATCTGCAAGTCTGTTTGTGTTGATTACTGCTGCATACAGTAAAACTTTGTAAATAGTTTTACCAACGTTTCTGAGTGTCTCTTCATTCTGCGCTCCACTGCTTCCATCCAACTACTGCTGCGCTGCAAATACTCTGACATCTCCACCCCCCGCCCCACAAAAAGATTGTGTTTACAGCTTGCTGTGTTCACAGTAACAGGAGTCTGTACTATCATCTTTGGCTGATAGGCCGGCTGTGCCACTTCCTAGAATCAGAAGTCCTAAAGATGGTAGTACATCTGCTAGTCACCTAAAGGTTGGGTTTCTGCAATGTGCTGTACATTGAACTACCACTGAACTCCAATTAGTTCAAAACATAGCAGCTGTATTGGTCACAGGAATGTCTAAGAGTGGGCATATTGTATCCATATTAAGGTCACTCCACTGGTTGCCAATTAGTTCCAGGCTGAGTACAAAGTTTTATCATCCTCTCCCATACAATCCACCCTTTAGGACACTGAGGTCCTCTGAAGAACGCCTACTCCTGCCAGCCAAAAACTGACTGGCAACTGATATCCAGAGGACCTTTTCATTGGCTGTCGAATAACCTGCTGGAAGACATTTGACAGCTAAATTAGCTTTCAATTTAAGACACAACTGAAGCCCCATTTCTTCTGGCAGGCCTACCTCATCAACTTTGAATCATGAGTTTTGAATTTGCATTCTAGTTTGATTGTTATACCATGTGTCTTGGCATATGTATTTTATAGTTATGTGCTTTGATATAGGTATTTTGTTGTATGTATTTTATATTTTGGCTGTGTTATACCCCACTGCAGGCCATTAGGAGAGGTGAATAACAAATTGTTGTTGTTGTTGTTGTTGTTGTTGTTGCTGCTGCTGCTGTTGCTATTGTTGTTGTTGTTATGATCCCCAGGGCCAGTCCAACAATGAGGCGAAATAAGCAGTCGCTTTGGGCGCAAAACATACAGGGGTGCAGTCGAGACTGCTTTTTCTGTTGATTTCTTGTAAAACATGATGTTTTGATGCTTAATTTGTAAAATCTTAATGTAATTTGATGTTTAATAGGCTTTCCTTAATCCCTCATTATCCAACATTTTCGCTTATCCAACGCTTTTATTTTTCAGTGATTGGTTTGGGGGGTGAGTGCCAAAATTCTGTTTGCCTACACTTGAAAAATACCTAGGGCCGGCTCTGATGATCCCCCTTAATTTCATTAGAGCTTACTCCCAGGAAACTGGGCATAGAATTGAAACATATTGCAATTGTATATATGATTGCTTATTGATTATCTAGCTAACTCATCACTTAGGGGGAGTGAAAAAGTATTGTACTCCTTCTTGAGGGGCCCTCTCTCATTACTTCTGCCCGGCCTCCATTCCACTGCTCTCCCTCTCACTGCCTTCCTTCCTTCTTTGCTTCATCTCCTTAGCTCCCTTCATTTTGCTCTATCCCACTCCGACTTTCTTCCTCATCTCTTTCCCACTCATTTCTCTCAGCAAGCAAAGCAGGCAGACAGCTGTCCTGTTGCTCCTGCCAGAATCCCAAAGCAAGGAGCAGGAGGACAGGAAAATGAGTTGGGATATAAAGCAGGTGAAGGAAAAAGTTGTCAACATGCCCTTAGCCAGAAAAATAATGGGGGGGATTTAGCACTAACTGAGCTTTCACTTGGTTATCAGAAACAGCCTTGTTCCTATAAAACCCAAGGTCTAACAGTGACAGCTTCTTGTCTTGCTCCTGTTCTGTGGTTTCTTTGGCAAAGCTTGGATTAGAAGAAGCAGTGATAGACACCGCAATTTCCAAAGTTTTCTCAATTTTCACCTGCAATCCAGATGTGAATGTTCTAGGGTCTTCATCAGCACCAGCTGCTGCAATGATTCTCAACCTGATGCCTTCTTGGTCTTCAATATTTGGCTTTTTCATTTTTGCCATGATCTTAGAAAAGTTCAGTTGCTATGATAGACATTTAGGCATCTTCTGGAGTCAAGTGGGTGAAAGAAAACATTAACAATAACTAACAGGGCTTTAAGTCTTCAGAACAGCAACTCAAGCTAGCACACAATTGCACAGTAGGAAGGCACTTCCTCCTCCACCATGAGGTGAAAGTGTGTTTTGGGTAGCTCCACAGCTGCATTCATGCCTATGTTTTATGCCTCCATGGGTAGGTAGACATAAGGTGGAAATAAGAGAAAGCTCTGAAAGGGGGAAGGGCAAGAGTGCAATCACATGATTACTTTCAGGTATTTTAAAAATATTTCAAAAACTATTAAACATAATGACATGGGGTAAAAACAAAATTGCATAATAAAATCTATACTTGTGTTCAAATTTCATGAAAAAAATATTGATTATAATAAGAGATACAGCATTTTGAAAAAAACTATACAGTGTTCCCTCACTTATCGCTGGGGTTAGGTTCCAGGACCACCCGCAATAAGTGAAAATCCGCAAAGTAGGGGCACTATATTTATTTTAATATTTATACATTATTTTGTAGTTATACACTATTTTAAGTCTTTATCAACCAATTGTGTGTTGATAAATCACCTCCTTCGCCTCCCATTGCCGCTTGGGTTCCTTTTCTCTTCCTTTGGCTTCTCTTTCCTCCCTTCCTTTGTAATTTTTATGATTCATAATAGTCTTTTAGAGTTTATTGAAAAGCCGCAAAACAGCGAATCCACGAAAAGTGAACCACGAAGTAGTGAGGGAACACTTTACATACATTTTCACTTTAAATTGGAATATCTAAAAATCAAGATCTATGACCCACACACATTATTACATTTTTATAAATGACATAAAATACCTTTAATCTGGTACCTAGTTATTCAGAAATACTCAGTTTTGGAGAAATTAAAGTATAAATTTTTAAAGCAAGCACAAATTAGCTTGGTTATTATATACCTGAAAACATCGTAAATTGTATTTAAACTTAACTTATTCTTATTGGCAGAAACATAGGTAATGATAGTATGAATAAAGTATCAAAATTTGGTTGAGATTCTGCTTGCAGTTCTGGAGGAACTCTAATTTTTGTTTCTCTTATACTTAGCATGGGGATTTTGTCAACCAGTTAAAATTCAAAAGTAAACCAAGTTCAAGTTCACTTTATTACGGTCAATGACCAGATCAGTAAATGAGATTGTGTTTTTAAAATTGAAAAATTTCAGGAAGGGGTTGAATCTGTAAAAACCCCTTCCCTCATTGGCTACGGGTTTGAGCGTCAGAGTGATGGCAGTGGCAAAAAGGATTAGGGGAAGTCATTGGCAATAATAGGAAATGGTGCCTGTCAGGCATCCCATACTTGCAATTCAAGGACAAGGTTGCCCTTTCTTTTGTTACAATGGGGAATACCCTGCCATATTCCAGTCTTTATGTTGCTTATTAATGTTTTTTATTGTCATTTTGAGCCATTTTTCTCTGAATATTGGCAAAAAAAACCCAACACAAAAATCTACAGAAGAAAATAGCTATCATGCAAACATATTCATAGCCCATTCTAGAATATAATACATAAAAGATTCATACATAACACTTTGAACTTTCAGCAGAGGAGTCAAGGTAGGCCAAGATCTAATAGAGCTTGTGAGAATACTGTCACGGTTTGAAAAAATATGGAAGTATAATTATCCAGGTAAAAAGTTGCTGAGTCAGGATAACAAAGCAAATGTCTGATGCAACCAGAAATGTGTGCTTGCTTCAGGTATTGAATGTGAGACCATGAATGTACCATTGCATCACATAGATTTGTATAAAAGCAGGACAGACAACATGTGTTGTTTGATGGTCCTGCTGGATGGTGTTTGAATTGTTGGTGCATGGAGAGAAGAGATCTGCATAAAGAAATTTGCTGTGGAGAGGAGAGGAAAGGAGAGGAGAGAGAGTGTGTATATTTGTACACAGCTGTTTGTGTCTGTGTTGCTGAACTGTTGTTCCTTCAGGTGCGCCCCGGACACTTGGAGAACTCACAGACTAGGGAGAAAGCTGCACTCTGCACAAGCAACAGAGCCTGACAAATACTTCATACATGTAGAACTGTTAATTTGTGTGGGGCTGCTTTCTCAACCTTTCATGTTATAAGTGCTTGCTACCTTCTTTTTCCATGCTACAGCCTGTTGCAAATTAGTGTGAAAATGTGCTACATTATACAGTGGAACCTTGACTTAAAAGCATCCCAACTTAAAAGTGTTTTGGTTAAGAGCCATTGCTCAGCCCAGGTTTCACTTTGACATATGAGCAGTGTTTGAGTTCAGAGCTAGTGCCAGATGGAGTTCTAGCGCCAGAATAAAGGGTTTTAGGACGCAAGGGAGCAGCCTCAGTGCCTTGTGCCTCTTGCCTCCATGCCTCGTGCTCTTGTCCACTTTGGGAGATTGCTCTCTGCTTTGCTCTTATCTGCTTTGAGGAACTTTGTTTTAGTTGATACTGTGTGGGTTTTATTCCTGGTATGTTTGGTTTCATGAAGAGAGAGAGGGAGAGAGAGCAAGAGGAAGGGAGGCTGTAATTAGTACAGTATGAAGAAAATGATGCTTCCACCTTTTTGCTTCATTTATAAAGAAAGCTCTGCATTCTTACGCTTTTCTTTAGGGCCAGTTTTATTTGATATAATTACTAATGCATTAAATATGAAGTGTTACAAGATTTGAATATACACTGATCTCAGAAAACACATAAAAACCCACAAGTATGCACAAAACCATTCAAAACATTTTCCTTACTCCAACACCAGTTTCAATAGTCTCCACACTGTACCACTTCTTTGCCTCCCCTCTAAATATCCTCACAGCTATACAGTTTCAGCAAGTGCTTGGTTACACTGGCACTAAAGACACCCAAGCAGCCAAAATCCAGCTGCAACTGCTGCTTTGACCATGTATCATTGGGCCATGCTGTTTCCATGCTGTCCAAATCTTCAGTCCCTTCCCAGTTATAACTGCCAAAAGCAGAACATATACCGTATATGCTGGCTCCTTGAATGAGAAAATAGTGTTTTCCTCTCCGTCCCTCTTTCACTCTCTCAACACTTTTGACAGCAGGAGATTTGGACGACCTGCTTTCTGAGCTTGTGCTGCCTTCTGGCTGCCCATGTCTTTGCTGTTGCTTTTTTTTTTTTTTTTTGAAAGCTCCATTATCTGAACATATTGCATCCACTATCCATTATTCATGATTTTGATGCTTGCTTTCCTTTTATTCTGGAATGGGGCTGGGAGAAGTGAGAGAGGCAGAAAGACATCTGATTCTGCAATAAACCAGTTCCATCTCCAATGATTGAGTAAAATAGTGGCTTCACATTTTGTTCCATGTCTGAGCCTCTATAAGGTCTAGCAACAAAGAAAAATAAGAAAGCAAGTAAATATCCAGGCAGGCACACTTGTAATCTGGGACAGTTAATGCTGAAAACAGATATCAAGCGTCTTGTCTAGATTCCAGTAAAATCCAAATCACTACCTGAGCAGAGATTTTCAGAAATTCTGCCATTCACTTGGAGGGCTGAGTTCATTCATATATTAACTTGTTGTGCATATATCTGCGCTGATGTTTAAAGTTTCCTCCCTTTTTCACTACCACTCAGGGCCCTTCAAGGCAGGCCCTATATCCCAGGTTTTCTGTTTATCCCAGATTATCTGGCAGTAAGGACTCATATAATCCAGTTTAAAGCAGAAAACCTGGGATCAGATCTTGGGATATAGGGCCTCTGGAAGGGCCCTTATTGGGGTGCAATATGGGAAAAGGATTGGATGTGGGAAGCATCCAATGCAAGTGCAAGGTAGGTCTTAACACTGAAGGGTAAACAATAACATCTATTGGTTAATAGTTTTATACACTCTGGAAAGGGGCAAAAAAGTTGCATCCCTTTTGTAATAATTTTGGCATGGGAAATGTTTGCCTGTCAATTAGGATAGATGTGGTGCTAATGCTGTGAATCCAAGGAAGATTACTGCGAATTGCAGTTGAATTATTGTGCTTGTGTAGACAACCTCTCTGTCTTTCAGAGGAAGGAGACTGCCTGGATAGAACAGGCTCCATAGACAAAACTCTGCTACATGTTGCAAAGCTTGGCTGGAATAATTTCATTCCTTCCCTATGGACTTTTGCTTCTTTGTGAGATTCTCTTCTCGAATGAAATCACATAATTCCTCTCTTTTAGGGAGGGAACAAATGTGAAAAAAGTGTGAATTTTAAAAATTATCACTGCAGCTTTGAGAGATTGGAGGAGAAATGTAATTCAAAACAGAATTTCTTATTGCCTTCCATGCTAGGGATCGTTCTCTTTCCCAAGCATTTTTTACCTTTGAGATGGTAAAATCAGAAAAGCAAATGGAGTTACAGGGACATTGAAGAAGAGAGCTTTGATTCATATAATTCTGTTGCTCTTTTAAACTCTCTAGTTAGAACTTTAGAAATCTGGATGGAAGGAAAATGACATTCCATTGTAAAAAGAACTCACATTTGTTTGTTTGTTAGTTTATGTAAAATCATCATATCTGGTTGGCAAAACCTAGTCAGAGCAAATTTGGACTTTACCTACTCTCTAAAACTGAATACATTGGGATGTATTGAGAACCAAACTAGCCACAGTTTTAAAGCTTCTGCGTCTCTAGTTGGTATAGATTTTCCTCATTATTATCCTAATATATCATTAAATCATTTCATTTTTTCAAGTTACTCCTGACTGCTTTATTGTTACAAGAATTTTGCACTTTAGAGCTATTGTTTCTGCAGGCGGGAAGCCAAATTGCAAGCAACTAAAATGTTCCAACAGTAAGATTAAAAGTTTGAGCTAACTTTTGCAATCCTTTCTCACAATTTACACATTTAATTTCTGGACCATATAAATGTTTGTGATGTTATCGTTTACCCATATCTTGTTTCAGGTACACTTTTCTAGAGTAATCTGCTATTACATTGTGACAAGGTTTCTCTACCAATAAATCATACACTGCCCTTTTTGCAATCTTAGGTCTGATAACATACTCCATCAATAAAATTGGGTGATTATTTATAATCTGTTTTCTAAGACTGGCTAAGTCGGGGAGGAAGAGAAAGAAGGAAGGCCACTGTGTTTACCAGTGCTTTCTCGGCCTTGGGAGGCTTCCCAGGCCAGGGCGGAGAAGACTCACCTGGAGGCACAAGCGAGAGAGATTAGGAGAGTCTCCCAAAGTTGTTGTTGTTGTTGTTGTTGCTGTTGCTGTTGTTGTTGTTGTTATCTCCCATTGCCACACATCAGTTGTAATCGGAAAGCAGCCCTTTGTAAGACTCTGTTTAGTCCCCCAAAGTAAATAATAATAATAATAATAATAATAATAATAATAATAATAATAATAATAATAATAATCTCCCATTGCCAAACACAAGAGTTGTAATGGGAAAGCTGCCCTTTTTAAGACCCTGTTTAGTTCCCCAAAGTAATTATTATTATTATTATTATTATTATTATTATTATTATTATTATTATTATCATTATTAGCTCACATTACCACACATCAGTTGTAATGGGAAAGCAGTCCTTTGTAAGATCCTGTTTAGTCCCCCAAAGCTATGATGATGATGATGATGATGATGATGATAATGATGATGATGATGATAATGATGATGATGATTGCCATTAGGAACAGTTTCTTGGATCTTGCACTACACTATTTGTATATTTTTCAACCTCAGCCCCCTTCCCTTCTTTGTTTAACACGAGCGTTAACAAAATCCACTGATAATAACATAGCCCAACCAAAAAAAGATTTCTTGATGTCTTCGTTTTTAGGCTTGTTCCTGGGGTGTTATTTGGGATGCTGATTCAGAAAATTGCATTGGATAGACCACATCAGTTCTAGATTATTACATATGGTTTTCTGTGGGCAAGCAGATGGCAACTACTAGATGGCATATGTTCTGTATCAGAAACTAGAACTGATGTGGTCTATCCAATGCAATTTTCTGAACCAGCATCCAAAATAACCAAACTAAATCTAAAGCTGACCAAAAACTGATTTGTAACCCTTTTGGTACTAATGTTGGAGAGTGGTCTCTGGTCAAAGTGGTCCCTGGTCAAGTGGTCCCTGGTAAAAAAAAAAGTCTGGGAACTACAGCATTAGATTGTATAGAAGATTGATAGGGTATGGTGAGTGTATAGGCCTACTGGAACAATTATGCTAGGTCAATTTCCGAAGAGTGAATCAACATTTATGTAAATTGCTTTGATTTAATGGATCTGTTTTAGTTGGGATTACCAGTTAAATTGGCTAATTTTCAGCCATTAATGATAGATTATAAAATTAGTTCATCAGTGCCTTGTTTTTAAATCACAAGGATTAAACAAAACATTGAAATTACTAAACATGAGCAACCCTCAATTATCCACCTAAAACAACACATTAAAGTAACAAGAAATGACATTTTTACTCAAATAGCATATCTAGAATTCAATAATTAAATGAGTTTTTACAAATTATGTTTCAACTCCCAAATGAATTTTGGTAGCTAATTAACTTCAAACACTTTCCTATATGTGTGTCTAAGTGTGGCCCAAAACATTCTTTCATTTTACTCTAGAAGCCTAGTGTGACAGTTTTGGAGTCTCAACTGCCACCCTGCTCTAGGGTCTTGATCAGAATGAGGTCTATGATGCCACCTATTTGTATTGCAAATAAGTGATCCATAGCAGATATTTTGCTGTATAAATTGCAAGCGTGATAGGCTTACTCTAGATTGGGATCATAGCTGACTGAAGGGCTGAAGTCCCTAATTATTTACCTATGGTCTAGAGCCAGACAAATATACCCATTCTTCCCCTAGACTGAAACCAGGGAGAGGGCATCATTACTAGCTATGTAATTAAGGTAATACATCTTGAGCATCCTTTTTCTGAATTCCAAAATAGATAATACTAAAAAAAATCCCCAATTGTCTAAATGGGTGGCTGAGATTGTGACCTTTGGTTTCTGATATTTCTGTATACACAAATTTTGTTTCATGAACAAAATTATTTGCAATATAGCATATTGGATATGTGTATTGGATGTATATGAAAAATCAATAAATTTCATGTGCAGGCTTGTCAGTTCTTGGAAGCTCTTGGATACCAAGCAGGCTCACACAGGCAATTCCTTGGAAACGCTTTATTGATATCCTTCTTGCCAAGATGAAAGAGAAACTGCTACTAACTAAAGCCTACCAAAACCTCAGCATATCAAAGCCCCCACCACCACCCCGCCCCCCTTCTCTTCTACACCTAACTGCTAACATTCCATTCCTAGGCCTCAAAGGCCAGAGCAGGTCACAAATCATTGTTCCCTCCCAATCAGATGGCCCTTATCAGCCATTCCTTCACTCCCATCCCAATTTGCTGGCAGGATGGGAACTGATCAGCTAGGTGTGAATGCTGGGCCGATCACATCCTGACAAGACTTGTGTCTCATTTCCAAGATTATGTACATATATACTACTACAGGAATTCAAAAATTTGAAAAGTTCCAAATCTAAAATACTTCTGGTCCCAAGCAATTTAGGATAAGCGATATTCAACCTCTATCGGCTTTGCTTTAGGACTTCATCACATGGAAGACACCCCCTCCGCCATTTCTACACAATTCTAAAACAGTTCATAGTACCACAGAGTCAATCATATGATGTAGAAAGATTTCCAGTTGCATTCTGTGGTGTTTTATCAATGAACTGGGTCAGAAGTGTGGAGAAATGGGGGAAGGGGGAATTGAAGCCTGGGAGAAATCATCTTCTGAGCTCCTGGTGCACATGGAAATTGGAGAAAATGCTTAAAAACATGTGGACTGAAATCTGTCAGGTTTGTCCATGTTGAACTGTTTCAATGACATGGAAGAGTATTCCTATGGGCATTGTCCTATACTCCACTTATTTTACAAAATCCTTCTGCATAAGCCTGGAACATTAATCCAAGTGCAGAGATCTAGTCGTTTGGCTGAGAAAAAGCTTTAGAATATTGGAATGGATTTCTGGTTCACCCTCTTATCTCATCCTTGCTCAGCTAATTGATTACTGTGTCAACCTCGGACTGCCTCTGGACTACATTTGTGTGCTCTGCTACTTTGCAGAGACAAGCTTGGCAGGACTCTGACATTCTTTAAAGATGGAGTCCCATGCAAAGAAGACCACTTGCCCCAGCTTCATCTGATAAATTCCTAAATTAGGAGATTAGATCACTGTTCAAATGGCCTCTCACAATTCTTTTGTGAGCAGAGCAACTCAACAGTGGCACTGACAATAGCAGAGCTTCTTTCTTCCCTCTTCCTTTCCCTCCTTTTTGTGGGCTGCTACTGTTGCAAGTGGCCTTACCATAAATATATTCATAGATTGCCCATCGCATTGCATTCTACAAATAACCTAGACCTATCTTCATTCCAGATTGTTCACATGGTAAGGGAGTGGAAAGAATGGTAACATTTGTCAGATATGGCAGTGAATATTTGAAGATGTTTTTGCAGACTAGACCTCTTTTTCTAGAAGTGTGAGTAACAAAAATACATACATGTTCTTGAATTCTGAGATATTTTAATTCACCTGTAGAGTGATATACAATCAATTCCTTACCAACCAGGAGGAACAATGAGTTGGCATAAAAGTTGCCACTATGTACAAATCAGGGAGATCCAGATTGAAATCCCTTTTTAAGCATGGAAACTTTTAAAGTGATGTTAGAACACCAAGTCTTTCATCCTAACATTTTTGTTTTCATCCTTACAGAAATATTATGAGGGTATACTAATGAAGGAAGTCCCTGGAGGAAAGCTGGAATAAAAACATAATAAATAAGACCGAAACCTTGTCAGCAGTGTGACATGTTACCTGTGGGTCACATATGAAAAATTAAGACAAGAAAATTAGAGAGATTTATTTTAATTCCTTAATTATCTTTCAAGCTCCCATAGGAATTGCTCTTGCAATTTTGAGTCTGCAGCATCATATTGTGAAGTAGATCTCACACTGTCCCAGCCACTATAAAAGTTACTTCAGCTAATACAAGTAAATAATTATTAAAGCTCCACAAAATTCATAAATCCAGTGATTAGTGCTATGCTAATCTCTATAAATGCTCAGCCATGGTGCACTTAGCTTGGTTTTTTTTTCTCCCTTCTGACAACTGGAAAACCCAGATTAGACCCCAGCCATGAGATTATATGGGAATTAAGAAATTAGCTTGATGGCTTTACCTTTTTGCTTCTCCCTTGATTCTTTTAAATTCAGTTTCTTTCAAAAAGGAATTATGGCCAAAAGTCATATTTGTTCTATAAGTGTAGTCATCTGTATCATAGTTCCATTTTAGATATATTTAAATCAATTAGAGCGTTGACACTGTTTTCAGACGTAGAAATAAAGGAGAGGATGAGTTGGAGGAGTAATAATGGCAAGATGTGGGATTTTGTAGGTACCTCCCCATCCCCCGCATTACAGCTATGGCTTACATGTGAGACAGAGAGAGGTGAAGATGGGCATCCACCATGGGGTGAACCAAGAACTGCAGCTCAACTAGGGATGGCCAGGCCTTCTTGGTAAGTGACCAAGGACTTCATCAAATTGATGCAAATAAGCATCCTAGGGCACTTAGAGCCTTGTTCAGGGACACAACCCCACAGCAGCCATCATACGATGATATGTGACTTCCAGCTGTGGTTCCACCCTCAACCAAGGTGAAAGCATCAAATGCTGCTTCTTGTATTGTGCTGGCTCCAACGGAGCAGACATGCTTCTGACGTATTTGGGCGATGCCTCCCCTGTATGATGGGGAAAGCAATGCTGCACCAGAGCAGCTCACGGGGCAATAGAGTCACCCCTCATGCCTGCTGTTTCACCACGCCTGATGGCAAAACAGCATGGGAGAGGAGCTCTCTCATGTGATAAGGTCGCAAGAAAATGGGTAATACAAAGCTATTGCTTCTGCAAACCTAATGCTCCCGGAAGCAGAGATTATCAACACTTATTTGCTTATTGGTTTGTCATATTTATACACTATCTTTCTGCCAAGAAAGGGCACTCAACGTTGTCAACAATTATAAAACCTGACTAAAACAAATGCAATTAAAATGCGTAATGGATTAAAAAGCTTTAATACAAATAATGGGGCCTCTGGTGGCACAGTGCGTTAAAGCGCTGAGCTGCTGAACTTGCAGACCAAAAGGTCCCAGGTTCAAATCCCGGGAGCGGAATGAGTGCCCACTGTTAGCCCCAGCTTCTGCCAACCTAGCCATTCGAAAACATGCCAATGTGAGTAGCTCAATAGGTACCGCTCCGGCGGGAAGGTAGCGGCGCTCCATGCAGTCATGCTGGCCACATGACCTTGGAGATGTCTATGGACAACGCCGGCTCTTCGGCTTAGACATGGAGATGAGCACCAACCCCCAGAGTCGGTCACAACTGGACTTAACGTCAGGGGAAAACCTTTAACTTTTTTTACTAATACAAATAATAAGCTTCCTTAATTTATAACCCTTTTTAGATGGCAGACCTGACTAATACAAGGATGTTAAAGTGTAGCCTTCATGTGTGTTATTGGGCTGTAAATTCCATGCACCCTAAACAGCATGGAAAATTTAGTGGATCTTAGAGGATGTAGTAGAAGAAAATCTGAACAAATATACCATGTGTATCCCTGGAATAATAGGTGATTCTCTATCACTAGAAAGATAAGAGAAAGGGGCTCATTCTAATTACACATGAGAGTGCAGTTCCAGAATCTGGGAGGAGCCACCAAAAAGGCCTAGTCTCCAAAGGCCTCCATGCATAGTGGCAGTAACAGATGTACCTTCCTCAAAGTTCTTCAAATTCAGATAGGCTTTGTGACCAAGAGAAGTGCATAGAGCTTTAACAATAGAACATGGAAGTATCTTCAGAAGCCACAGCGTGTAGGAACTCCAGCTAGAGCAATACTTCTTGAACTGTGGGCCCCAAGCCCAAATGGGGTCCCCTTAGCTCAATGCTGGGGCCACAAAAATGATTTTTGAATGCACCTAGTAGCTTTTTTTGGACATTTATATAGATCTGTTAGTAATATTTAAGTTTACAGTGAACTCTGAAGAAAATGCTTCAGCTGTACTTCATAAAAAGAAAAATCAGGCTCTTTAGCAAGCCTTGAAAATGCTGATTTATTATCTGTAAATGTTTGGTTTGTATACCTATTTTATGACTATTTCAAGTCCAGGAAATCAACAGAGAGACCTTTCTAACAGCTCAGCGATCTCCATTCTTAGAAGCTTATGCAAATAAAGGGCATTGGGAAAACTGATGGCTTCAAAGAACATTTGATATAGGTAAAGGTAAAGGTTTCCCCTGACGTTAAGTCCAGTCATGTCTGACTCTGGGGGTTGGTACTCATCTCCATTTCTAAGCCAAAGAGCTGGCATTGTCAGTAGACACCTCCAAGGTCATGTGGCCAGCATGACTGCATGGAGCGCCATTACCTTCTCGCCAGAGCGGTACCTATTGATCTACTTGCATGTTTTCGAACTGCTAGGTTGGCAGAAGCTGGAGTTAACAGTGGTCGCTCACGCTGCTCCTGGGATTTGAACCTGGAACCTTTCGGTCTGCAAGTTCAGCAGCTCAGTGCTTTAACACACTTCAACCCCGGGGCTCTAACATTTGATATAGTTTTTTATATATGGGAATTGATACAGTATACAATTAATAGAAGTTACACAAAAATTTCATTTAGTACATTTATTTAAGGGTTCAGCTTTGATATAGTTCAGGGTACAGTTACTGCTGGGTCCTCCTGGAGCCTCCAGCAGCTTCAGAATAGTGAAACTTCGAAAGAGTGGGAAAAGGTTTAAAAATAAAATCACATATCTTGCTTGAAGTCTTTTAAATGTACAAAATAATTAGGGAAGTGGGTACCATGGCTCAAAACACTACTGCAACATTTCATTGCCCATGAAATAAAAGTCTCACCTATTGGATTTCCTGTACAGTTATTAAAGATAAAGACAACCAGCAGACCTATTTCTAGAACACAGTTGAGATGTGTGGATAGAATAACTATCATAATAGCAGATAATGGCTACTGGATGTGGATGTTTTAGGGGAACTGATTTTATCGTGGAGAAAGGCCCAGCCAAATAACAACTTTACGCAACCCAATGTAAAAACAAAAATGAAAAGAGCATGCAAGTAACTAACTGGACCTGATTTTACAGTTTGTAATCTTCTTTGGTCCTGCTGTACCGCATCATGCTGTGACCCAAATGCAGCTGTAATCAGTTCTTTACAAAGAGGTATGGACTGACTGGAATTGAGCTTGAAAGACCATTTACTGTACTATTGTTCTCATACATACACACACACACACACACATTCTTGGTTCATGCTGTGCTGATTATGGAACTTTAAACAGAGCTGGAGATTTTCCAACAACGAACTTTGCAGAACACCAGGTTTACTTTGATTCTGTTGCTTTAATCTTTCTAACATTATCACCCCACCACAGCCCAGCAAAGTCTCCATGCCCTCTACAATTGTAGAAATGAAAACCCAACAAGCCTAGCAAATCTCATTACAGCATATTCTTATTAGCTACCATGGCACCTATGGAGTGAAAGAAAGTAGGCATTATAGCACTATATGTTTAAACTCTAGGATCTGCCATTGTGCCCAGGGAAGAATCACTGGAGGTACATAAGCTTATATTTGTGATCTAGTTATGCCCTCAGATAAATTGATGTCTGATCAGCAGAAGCTGCTGAGAGCACAGCAGGTTCAAATATATTACCATAAGCTTTTAAAAAACTTAGTAAAGGCCATGTCTATTCTCTGTCAAGATAAATATTAGAGTGATATTGTTTTTGTAAGTCCTTGATATTTATTTCAATGGCACTTAGATTTCATTACAATTCATATGTCCTCTCCTAAAAATTGAAAGATGTAAATCACTTATACCATTTAAGTTGTGAAAGTCACTGAAAACTTCTGGTATTTACAGTACTCTATTGACATAAAATACCCAAGCATGAATATATGAAATATTTCTTTTTTTGTTACAGTGCAAATGTTGCAGTAATATTAATTGAGAGCTAACCCATGATTACAGCTAGGGGTGGTCAAGAGTTTTGTTTGATACATGTTCCAAAGTGTTCAGATTTCAACTATACTTCTAAGACTAAAATGCTGCTCAGAATGCATTTACTTTTTATAATCATTTTATTTTATTTTATCATAATTCAATACATTCATCATACATTGTTTGTTTAACAGCAGACACATACCGATAATTGCTTATGTTTTATCTTTTTGTATTGTATATTGGCATTGAATTTTGCCAGATTGTGAGCCGCCCTGAGTCCCTTCGGGTGAGAATGGCGGGATAGAAATGATGGAAATAAATAAATAAACAGCCTATTGTTGGTCCTTCCAGAAAATATCAAGTGACACATTTGTTTCAATATTTTGACATTTTATGCCACCAGTGATTTCTCCTCAATTAGAAACTATCTACAACCAAATTACCACTGCAATATTTTCCTTCCCATGGGAAATAGTAGAAGTAGGAAATATTCTGCTTACCTGATAGTTCAGCTGAAATTAATAAAGAAGAATATCCTCATGTGGTTTTTCAAAGAGTGATGATGACCATGGTATGGGAGATTAGCACTTCAGTCCTATACACACTTAGTCCTTAATCCCATTTTAATTAAACCTGCATATCGTTCTGCATATCTCCCCAAATGCCCCCTTTTGTACTTGTAAGGAGCGTTTGAATCATGGCCTTAATGCCCAAAAAAGAGATTAAATCTTTCTCTCATTATTAGCCATGGAATGGAATTAAAATACATATAATAACAACAACAACTACCACTACTACTACTACTACTTTATTTCTATATCCTGCCCCATCTCCCCAAAGGGACTCGGAGCAACTTACATGGGGACCAAGCCCTATCATACGGGGGAAAGGGGAGGAAAGTGCTCTATTGGTGCTACCCAAAACACACTTTCCTCCCCATTGTGGGAGAGGAAGCACCTTTCAGAGCTTCCCCTCCACATTGGGAGGAATGTGGATGGGACCTATGGTGCTTGGCAGACCCCATCCAAGCTGCAAATAAAAATGGCAAAGTGGGGCTTTTTGCCCCGTGTGAAGAGGTCCAAAGTCTGTACACAGAAATAAACACAACTAAATGTATTAGACTTCAGTTACCAAAAGGCTCAGTGAGCATAGGTAATGTTAAAGGACTGTGGGAGGTATAGCCCAAAACATCTAGAAGGTCAAAGATTTCCTACTTCTTAGATAAAGACCTTCTAGACCAGGGGTCCCCAAACTAAGGCCCGTGGGCTGGATGCAGCCCTCCAAAGTCATTTACCTGGCCTCTGGCCTAAACTTTAGACTTAGGGTTGACCTAAGTCTACCGGGTTTTTGGAGGTCTCTTTGCTTACCTATGGTCTTATGAGATCATCTAGATGGTATTTGAAGGTCTCTTTGCTTAGCTACGGCCTTATGAGACCATCTAGATGGCTTTTGGAGGTCATTTTCCTTACCTATGGTCCTATGAGACCGTCTAGATGGCCTTTGGGGGTCCCTTTCCTTACCTATGGCCTTCTGGTGGCCTGATGAGATCATTTAGATGGCCTTTGAGGGTCCCTTTCCTTATCTATGGTCTTCTGATGGCCTGATGAGATCATCTAGATGGCCTTTGAGGGTCCCTTTCCTCACCTATGGTCTTCTGGTGGCTTGATGAGATCATTTAGATGGCCTTTGAGCGTCCCTTTCCTTACCTATGGTCTTATGAGACCATCTAGATAGTCTTTAGAGGTCTCTTTGCTTACCAAGGTCTTTTTGAGATCGTCTAGATCAGGGGTCCCCAAACTAAGGCCCTCCAAGGTCATTGACCTGGTCTCTGTCCTAAACTTTAGATTTAGGGTAGACCTAAGTCTGAAATGACTTGAAGGCACACAACAACAACAATCCTAATTTTGTACTAATTCATCATAGTCCGACCCCCCAGCAGTCTGGGGGACTGTGAATCAGCCCTCCACTTAAAAAGTTTGAGGACCCCTGTTCTAGACTGATGTGCTCTTCTATACCACTTGTTTTCCAGATATTGCTTGTATAAACTGGTGAATATATAACCAACCTTCATTTTCTTTTGAGTCTCTTCATTTCTATATCTGACTCCTGTTTTTGAGATAACTCTAGCCCCAAATGGTCACGCCAAAGCTGAATGAGGCTGTACTTTCAATTAAGCTCAAACAGCAGTTTGTGTAAGGCACTGCAGAGAATATCAATGGGCTTTACTCTGAGAGTTTTGCTCCCTTTCATTTCAGTTCCTACAGCTATTAAACTGGCCATAACTATTCAACTTTTAAAGCATATGGGAGCTCAAAGATGACAATTTTGACTTTGGTGACATGCTGCCAAACGTCTTGCAGCAGTTAGCCTTTTAAACGTAACTCCCTCCTTGCCTCCTAAAATCATTTTATTCAAAGCTAATTTTGTGCCACGAGAGGTAATGGGATAATTATCCTGAAGTCAGAAATCTCCTTTAGGACAAGTATTTCACATATTCATATTAAAAAGGAAAACTGACATTCACCTAACAGTGTGCTAGCTGCTAATTAGCAACTAAAAGCTATATAGTTTTCCACATTCCTCCCTCCCCTGGTTTAGAAATTGTATGGGGAGGAGAGACGTGTGCTGCAGCTTGTAATATTATAACTTTCTCAGACTCTCATAACTTCATTGTAAGGCCTAAAAGAGCAAACCATAAACATGGGCATCTTTAATGTAGCCTAGGATATAGGAAGTAAACTTTGGGGGAATTGAGAACCTGAGGTGGCTGTCAATGAAGATTCTTAATTGGAAAAGGTTTCCTTTTTTGCTGTGAACAAACTCAGGAACAAACTCAGTTTTAGGAACCTTTATAGCAGTGAAGGGTTAATATGATTTTGCCATTTTACTCAGATTAGCCTTAAGCGTTGCACCTGTTCAAACTTCTGGTATCCAGCATTCTGTTTAACTGATAGCACCAGCCTGTGTTCGTAATTGGCCATGGCGATCAAAAAAGGTTTCATTTTGGATGTTTCTCAGAACATGGGTCATAACAATGTTACTGGCATTTGAAAAATTGCTGCTACAAACAACTGGTTTAATAGTTTATCCGTATGTCGTGTCTGTGTAAGCATGCACACATATGCACCCCACTCACACAAATGTATTTTAAATGAGTTTTTAAGATAACAAAGAATTATATTCTTAGAATGGGGAAGTTCTCAATACAGTCAAAGCATAACAATGCTTCTTACAAGAAGCCCCCCTTTACACATTCTTCTTATTGAAGACCAGCCCAAGCTATTTTCTTGTTTTCTTTCCAGCTGGAAGAGTGGTTGTTGTCTGTTTGTTTTTAAGCATTGGCATCAGAGGAATCATCAAGGAGGGATGGAAAAAGTTGTTTAGTGTTGGATTGAGGCAGCTTGTCTGCAATACACATTACAATAAAGCTTGACCTGGGAAATAATTGAATTCTACTAAGGTGATCATACCATAACTGTGTGTGCTTACATAGAATAAGCAAAATAATAAACTGCCTCTAATCATGTACTGTGCATATATGAAGAGCAAAACAGAAATAAAAGAGTAAGGAAAAATAGTCTGCCTTACCAACTATCCTGATATGTTGATGAAGCACAGACCTATATCTTTTGCCACCCAAATGGAAATCATCAGAAAAGTGGAATCTATAGAAAAAAAGAAAAAAATCAACCTGGGATGGATTTCGAAAGAAGCTTTGAAGCGATATCTAGAAAATTCAAAATGCTTTTGTTTGTTGATGCAAGGCTTAACTCATCCGATTGTTTTAGATTAAGTAAACTGATGCTTCCATCCCTCCAGGGACGGTTCAACCGTTAGGTGAAATACATGGTTGCTTAAGGCGCCATCCTTTAGGGGGCGCTGTTGAGGCACCTTTGCCCAGGCATGGCCTTACTGCCTCTGCGGTTGCGGCCTGGCCTGCCTCCGTGGTGGCCGTGGCCACAGGAAGGCCACGCCTGGGTGGAGGTGCCTCAACAGCGCCCCCTAGAAGATGCAGCAGTTTACTTCAGCAACCGTTGAAGCACCTCCACCCAGGCTTGGGAAGGTGTCTTTGGCGGGGAGGAGACAGCCCTCAGGCACAGGCCAGGATCGCTTCCCTGTCCTTAAAGGGGCAGCAGGGCAGCCTGGTTGGAGGCCAGGCCAGGGCGCAGAGGCAGGAAGGCCTCTTACCTGCCGGGACCTCTTGCTACCCATCCCGAGACAGGTGGTGGGACCACGCCGTAAACTGGCGCCGGCCCCGCTGAGGGGAGGAACAGCGAGAAAGGCGGCTGCTAATAATGCCTAATAAATACAGTTCTGCAGATATAAGATAAGAAAGTGAATAAACATGTACTGACAAGGAAGCAACAATGTATTTAATCAAGACATTTAATGCTGTAATTATACCAAAAGTAAAAGAAAACAGTTGAACACTTTACATGAATCCAATTTGCAGTCAGGAGTGATCAAAAAATGAGATATATTCAATCGTCCATTTGCAGATGGGTATAACAGTCCTTTTTCCAGAACCAGAAAACAAGAAAAGTAGACAGAGCAGATGAGGAAGTCTAATAACTCACATTTTTCAAAGCTGTTTCACTCATGTTCATCATTTTTACTTCAACGTTTTTCCAGATTTTATTCTTGGTCAGTTCATAAACAGATAAATACATTTTAAAAAGCCATTTTATATGCATCTTTATTCAAGAAAGTTGTATCTAAAATTGATGATACAAGTGTTTCCTGTTTTCATGTTTGTTGTTTATATATTGTTATTCTTCTTTCATCTTTGAGTAGCCCCTGAGAAAAGCTATTACTATGCTTAAATATTACAAGATAAAAAGGGGAAAATATGATGGTTTGAGTGCTATGACTGGAGACTAGGGTTTGGATCCCTGCTCAGCCATAGGGTTATGAGGTTCAGAAATTAAACAAAACAAGACAATGAACCATACACACAAGCAAAACTTCCCACCAACCCCTTTAATTCGTGGGATTTTTCCATTAACATTCCCCAGTTCTCCCTATCACCTGCAGATTGAATAAAATGTCCAAATGTTTCATCCTTGAAGAAGAAGATGTTTTTCAAACTGTCAAGACAATATAGAGCTAAAAAAAACTTAAACATCACACAACTGTTTATCCCTCAGTGAAATCAAAAGACAGCACACCCAATTTTTTAAAAAGAGGGTTTTACTTTAAAAAGTTTTCTAAAATTATTTGGGCTAAAAGCGTTAGATTACAGAAAATTCAACCTACTTCACAAAAGAATTTTGTGTGAATTTTTTTTGCATAAATTAAATAATTGCCCATTATTTTAATAAAATCATTGTAAAATACTTTCGAATAACAATTAGCACTAGTTATTATTATGTATGCTGGAACTCAATTGACAGACCCAGTCTTTTAGACTCGGAACATGCCCATCTGTATTTTATAAGTGTTTTTATGAATGTCTGATGTAATTTAATAACTTTTTAATTGATTCACAATGTAGTGTACAATTTTATATATGTGTTTTATTGTAAGCTGCCCTGAGTCCCCTACTGGGTGAGAAGGGCGGGATATAAATATTGTAATAAGTAAATAAAATAAATACTGCAAATGCATAACCTTGACCAGCAAGGAGAAAAGGCTTTTTGCTTGACTGTTTGTTTATAACTTTTTGTTCTCTGCTTATTCCTGCCCCTGGGTAACCTAGCATAGCACCAAGTAGTGGGCTGCAACCATTCACCATGTTTATTTTCTAAATGGTTATGGGACTCATGAACCAGACATACTGTTGGTGATAAAGATGATACAAGCTGGTACTCACTTCAAATCACACCAACCTCCCTGGGAGGTAAACAAAAATAGGAGGGTAATGAAATAGACAGGTGCCAAGAGGATGTTAGTAGAGCCAAGAGCACTTATTTGGGAACCCTAACCTACAATGTTAATCTCAATGCTGTGCTCCTCTCCCCAACAAACCTAGTAATTTTTACCAAAGATGAGAAAAGTTTGAAAGGCCCTGTTTGAAAAGCACAAAGTCACCCAAATGTACAGGCTTGATATTTCCCACTAAAGTTGGTATATTTTCCAGTTTATATCACAATCAGAATCAATGAAATCATGCACTGGTAAGCCCTATCTCTCCCATAAGTAAAAGCCATTGAGTGGCTCATCATACATAGTCATTAAAGTATAACATTCTTTACCTTAATTTACCCTACACCTTTTCAGTGCCCTCGATGTACCCTTCAGCTTTATTCCTAAATGTACTCAACATCTCTAACTCTCATTTATCCTATTTGCTTCAGTAGCTATACTTGACAATTCACTCTTTGTGTTTACTACCCTGTGAATGAAGTAGTTTTCCTGGAATTCAGGTGCTGTTAAGTGATAATAGTACTCCTGCTTTGTTTTATGAGGCAATAATCCAGTTTGGCCAAGTCATTTATCCCGATACGGAATAATGCCAGTGAAACAGTTTGATGGTGTTGTTATTGTTCTTGGTCTCAAAAATAAGGTATTAAATAAACTGTTTTGACAAGGGGCTATTCATTTAGGATTGACTTGTGTTTATTATACATTTCTGCATTAGATATGTTTAGAGTTATCTTACTCAAATTCTAAGCTGTGTTATGACTAAAAACAGAATGGCAATATTTTGTCAGTTCTTCTTCTCCTGCCAGAAGTACAGATGCCCAATTGTGCTTTGATGCAATCATGAGGGAAATAATAAACAATCCCACTTTGCCAAACAGTCAACCAATCAATTTAGGATCTATTAATAGCTCTGACCTTCAGAAAATATATATTTGATCATGCATATGATTTTGAAATGAACTTTCCCTATCATAAATATATCACGTGTTTTACTCATACATTAATGTGTGCAAGGAATGTCTATCATTGGGACTGAAACCACTATACAGTAGGAGAGAGAAGGGAAAAAAAACAGCAACAACAAAAAAACCCAAAGAAATTAAGGAAATTTGACAAAAACACAAATACAAAATGCTGGAAGTGTGGAAAGAAAGAGGGATCGTATTTCCACATGTGGTGGACGTGCGAAAAGGCACAAAAATATTGGAAATATTGGAAAAAGATACAGGAAAAATTAGAAAAAATATCAGAGATTAGAATACCATTTAAAGCAGAAACATTTTTATTAGGGATACACGAAATAAAAATCTAAAATAATGCAGACAAATTATTATTCTTACTAACAACAGCGGCAAGGATTTGCTATGCCAAATTATGGAAGAGAGAAGAAATCCCAGAGGAAGACAATTGGCTGATAAAGGTGCTTGACATACGTAACATGGACAGGCTGGCTTTCTTACTAGCAAAAAATAAAGGAGAACCAATCAAAGAAACAAATTGGGGCAGAATGATGGAAAACCTAAAACAGATAGATGAGAGAAAGAAGCAAAAATAGATGATAAAGGAAAAGGAAAGATAAAATATAAAGAGAAAGAAAGATAACCTCAACAGAAAGGAAAAGGAAATAAGAAGAAAAGGAGTTAGAATTTAAGGAGAAATTAAGGAAGAAAGAAAAGGCAAATTACTTTGAAGAAACTGCCAAGAAGTCATTTTTATATTCACTTTTTAAAATCTCTTTTTATCTTTTTTTTTTTACATTTCCTTCCTTTCTTCTCTTCACCTTTTCTCTCCTTTTCTTTTTTGCCCAATTTGGGGTTTTGCTTTTTATTATTTTGTTAAAACTAATAAAGATTATTTTATATATATAAAAAAAGAAAAACAAAGAAAATATTTAAAAGCGACTTCCGATCATCTTCCATGGGGTTCCTGCCTTTCCCTTCTTTATTTATCTTTTCCATTTTCATATTCTCATTCTTTCTTTCTGTTTTTTAGTTGGGTGTATGATTTTTTTTCTTCTTTAATGCTTTATCCTTCCATGGTTTTTGTTTAGATACTTGGTGATTTGGCACCAATCCATCTCTTTTATTGCTTCTCCTTTATTTTTTGATATGAGGTATGTGAGTCTATCCATATTTCTTATTTCTAGAGTTTTTATTATCCATTCCTCTTCTTCTGGTGTTACCTTTTCTTTCCATCTTTTTGCATAGCAAATCCTCGCTGCTGTGGTTATTAGAAAAAGTAGTTTATCCTTATTTTTTTTTCTAATTTTGATTGTTTATGCCTAATAAGAAAGTCTCTGGTTTTAGCGGGATCCTTATTTCTAGCATTTCCTGTAGTTTCCCTCTAATTTCCCCCCAATAATTTCTCACTTTTTTACACGTCCACCACATGTGGAACAGTGATTCCTCCTTTTCTCCACATTTCCAACACATCGGGCTTGTATTTTTATAATATTTTCCCAATCTTTTTGGTGTCAAATACCATCTATGTGCTATCTTTATCCAATTTTCCTTTAGGCCCATTGCACATGTATATTTCAATTTCTTTTCCAAATTTCTTCCCTCCCTTTGCGTGTTTTTTCCCCTCTCCCCCCATACTATTTATGTATATACAAAAATCCAATAAAGATTATTTTATAAAAAAAAGAAACCACTATACAGTAGAGTCTCACTTATCCAATATAAACGGGCCGGCAGAATGTTGGATAATAAGGAGGGATTGAGGAAAAGCCTATTAAATGTCAAATTTCATTATGATTTTACAAATTAAGCACCAAAACATCATGTTTTGCAACACATCCACAGAAAAGGCAGTTCAATACACGGTAACGTTATCAAGTAATTACTGTATTTATTAATTTAGCATCAAAACATGTTTTATAACAAATCCACAGAAAAAGCAGGCCAATAAATGGTAACATTACATAGTAATTAATGTATTTATGAATTTAGCACCAAAACATTGACTACAAAAACATTGACTGCTAAAAATTGACTACAAATAAAGATAAAATTGTATAACATGAACTTACAGTAACAACATTGTTGGAAGTAAAAAGTTCTGTGTAATTTTTTAAAAATCTCTAGGCAGCAATGCACAGCAGGGCTCTCGCCCCTCCCTGTTCTGCAATAACATGCAGAAGGCCCCCCCGCCCTTCCAGGGCGAGCGAAGAAGCCGACTGAGAGTTGCATCAACATGCAGGGAAGAGAGAAGCAAGTGGAAAAGGCCACTGCATGTGCTGGGAGGGGCCAGACACGGCGGTGCAGGCCAGACACTCTAAGGGAGAGGCTGCTATGCTGGAGCAACAGCTGAGTTGACTGCCTCGGATGATCCAGAGCATTGGATAAACGGAGCTCGGATTAGCTCTACTGTATTTCTGAATTTCTAATGGACAATGGAGAGGAGATTTGCGAATCCTTAAACAGGGTGGTGAAGATTAATCAGTTTTTGAGGTAGAGTTTACCAGTATTACTCCCTTATTAAAAGAACACATTTAATTCTTAACAATATTTATCTATTATATGCAATATGATGCCATAATTTATTTGCTTAATAATAATAATAATAATAATAATAATAATAATAATAATAATAATAATAATTTATATACCGCCCTATCTCCCGGATGGAACTCAGGGCGGTTTCCAGTCATAAAAACAACACAGTAATTACATAACAACTTAATAACACATTATTAAACAAAGTAAAATAATACAATTATAACAATAAATAACACTTACATGACCAGATCAAGGGGACCGGAACCATAAACCCAATATATTAAAATGTATCATTTTAGGCTAGGGAAATCTTGTACCATATATTCAGGCCCAGAAATCGGCAGTATTCCAGTGTAATTACTCAAAAACCTGTCGACACCACCAGGTCTTCAGTTCCTTGTGGAAATTGGATAATGTAGGGGATTGCCTGATCTCTTTTGGCAGTGCATTCCAGAGCAGGGGAGCCACTGCCGAGAAGGCTCGTTCCCTCGTCCCCACCAGCCGCACTTGAGAAGGTGGTGGGAGTGCAAGAAGAGCCTCCCCGGATGATCTCAGGGTCCGCACTGGCTCATCGGAGGAGGAGCGATCACGGAGATAGGTAGGGCCTGAGCCGTATAGGGCTTTATAGGTCAAAACCTGCACCTTGAATTGTGCCCGGCAGTTTATCGGCAGCCAGTGGAGCTGCTTTAATAGGGGCATTGTGTGCTACTTCTAGTTCTTACCTCCTACAGTAGTCATATGTGTGAACGCATCCAGTAGGGATTGTTCAGGCAATGAGATAATATCAAAACACTACATAGGACTTTATCACACAAAGCAGAACTTTCAACTTTAGTGGTGGTGCCTATCACTCAATGCCATGTCTATCCAGCTTCTGGTCTGCATCTTCCCTGCAATTAACCTGTTTCCCACTGTTGTTGTGCAAAGGACATTAATAGCTCATCATCCCGCATCTACCTTGTGTGACAAATTTGTTCTACTCCGCTGGCATGCCAGCAATAAGTTGGTATTAGTATCTCTTCCCCTCCCACTCTTCCCTCCCCCCCACTCATTATTCCTGAGTTGTCTGTTTTGTGTTTATTTCATATTGTACAGTTTTATTTATCTGAGGGGGGGTATTCATTATTGAGACTGATTTTTAGAGAAATTTCACAGAGTAGCAAAGAAGGTGGAGTTGTGAGGGTACGTAAAAGTATGATACTTGACCATGGATTGTCAAGTTGACACAACTGCAAAAATGAAAAGAGGTGTAATATCAAAGGTGCTTTTCCTGGTATGTATCCACTATCTACAATAAAACAACTGTAATAGCTACTTCATCTGATAGTCCATAAACAATCAGATATATTTACATCAAGACATACATGAAAGCAATATAATGCAATAATAACATTGCTTTTTTGTGGGGTATTGAAATTGCTCAAGAGAGGAGGTAATTTCCAAAATTGTCACAAAAAATGAATAGTGCAAACTGCATAATGTTAAGGGGCACATTAAATGTAAGAGTTTGCAACTGAAATGCATATTAACGGTTCAGGAAGCATCAAAAAGGAACGAAATTCTGACTCCATTAGAAGTCTACATTTTTTCATCAATCTATTTAGAGGCTGTTAGTGATAATTACTAATTTTAAATCTATTGATGTCTACCAGACCTGATGAGAAAATATTCAGTAAAGGAGAGAACACTACTAGCACTTCCAATTTGTTATTTTTGCTGAGGACTCCAATAAATTTAAGCATTATCATATTGATTGTGGTATTTGAAATGCCATGGGAATCATTTTATGTTAAATAGTATTCTTAGCCAGAAGTGTCCTGCATTCTGCAGAAAGCAACAATAAGTGGATGTGGCTGAGTACCCAGTGAACATAGACAGGGTACACTCTTGTTGCTTTATGGATAATACAATATCTCATCTCTTTATTCCAGGACCAAGGTGCAAAGTACTGGGCACATAGATTTACTAGGCAATGTCACTGTGTATTAAATGTTGAGCAGTTCTTCATCTTACAAGATATATTATTAATTGCTTCTGCATAAATTATCATTAAAAACATAGTACTCTTAAAATCTTGGTTAGGAAAAGAGAAAGACAAGCTTCTAGATGTCAACTTTCATCTGATATTATCATTAAGAGACAGAAAAGGTTTCCAAGAAGAGCTGATACTAGCTTGGATGTATGATAACACTGCTGTTTTTTCTGTTGCATTTGCTATCCATGCTTTTACTGACAATCAGAATGAGGATCAGCATAGTCTTTCAGCAAATAGCTATCAGGTTCAATTGACCCTCACAACTGTCATAAATCCCTTCATCTGGAAGTGGTGAACAATTGTAAGCAATGAAAGATTTGAATAGGAAATGTAACTAGCAAGATTAAGTCAATTCTCCTTCACCAATTTGAATACAAGACTGCAGATAACAAACATTGTTCAAATACATCGATTTATATTTGTCTTCTCTTCCCAACTAGAAAGGGTTTTTCCTCTGTATCATTCCATGAGCAGACTGAAGTTCTAAAAAAGGAATCACATATCCCAACCATAAAGTTATTTATCAAATTTCAGCAAATTGTTCTATGCATGGGATTTTTGAAGAGCATAGCCCATCACTCTAAATAGCTGCTACTCATTTTATCTGAGAAAGAAAGATCTATGTGCGCATTCTTTGTACATTTGGTTTTTTTTTTCTCCTTTTGAAACATCTAGGGGCTGCCATGAAAGCCTTCACATGTAATAGAAATGCCCTGAATTATTGTACATAAGTATTTGTGTAATTAGCAAGAGAAGCATATATCCAAAATAATTTAGGCATGCATCCTACCAAACTACTACAAATCCTTGCAAAGATACATGTCAAAATGATTAGGTAAAGGTAAAGGTTTCCCCTGATGTTAAGTCCAGTCGTGACCGACTCTGGGTGTTGGTGCTCATCTCCATTTCTAAGCCGAAGAGCCAGCGTTGTCCGTAGACACCTTCAAGGTCATGTGGCTGACATGACTGCACGGAGCGTCGTTACCTTCCTGCCGGAGCGGTACCTATTGATCTACTCACACTTGCATGTTTTTGAACTGCTAGATTGGCAGGAGCTGGGGCTAACAGCGGGCGCTCATTCCGCTCCTGGGATTTGAACCTGGGACCTTTTGGTCCTCAAGTTCAGCAGCTCAGCGCTTTAACACACTGTGCCACAAGGGCCACCAGGGTTACCAGGGTCAAAATGATTACCGATAAGTTATTATTGTTTAACCAAATTACTCAGCTCCAGTTTGCTCAAGAAAAAAAAACTCACAGTGATTGCCAAATTGCTTGATTTCAACTATGCTACCTAGTTCTTGTTTACATCTTTTATCCGGCATGGATTCTTGGCTGTTGTTGCTGCACTGGTTTTTGCAGAAGCTAAGATGTGAAGTGAAATGTATAGGCACTACTCTGTCAAACTATATAAGAAACAAGCCTGCTACTGCCTTTCACTGGGTCAGTAAGTGAAATCACAGCCAGAAGCGCAATTGACAACACATCTGAGAGCCTTCAGGATTTAAGATGATAGAGTAGCCCATCACACTCTGCACTAGGGTTTGTTAAACTCTTTCACTCATGGCCCTTTAGCCCAAGAAATGTTTAAATGACCCCGGGTATGTATATTTAAAAAGTCAAATCAGGGTTTGCTAAACAGGCTGATTTTCCTTTTTATATGAAGTACAAGTGAAACATTTTGGCAAAGTCCATTGTAAATAGCGCACAAGAGATTTGCACAGATGTCTAAAACAGCCACTCTGGTGTTCACAAAACCTTTACTGATGCCACATTTTTTGGGATCCCAATATCGAACTTGGAGTCAAGAAGCAGTGCTTTAAACTACAGCCACACACGGTGCATAGACAGACATGGAAGCTAATCTTGGGGTGTTTTTTATTCCAAGATACATCACAGCAAGTGGGGTAGACTGTATAATTCCAATTAAAGGTTATTCCTCCTCCACGCTAAAAAGGGTGGGGGCCACAAGGTCTTTATATTAGAACAATAAAGATTTTTGGAACACTACCTTTTAAAAAGAAGGCACCTCCATCTAGGTATCCAGAGACAATTAGCCAATTGTGTGCAATTGTGTTACCAGTTAACTTATGGTGAACCCATTTATTTTATCAAGTTTTGTTTAGACAAGGAATAATCAGAGGTGGTTTTGTCCGTTCCTTCCTCTGAAATACAGCACCGGGTATTCATTGGTTATTCTCCATCCAAAAACTAATTAAGGCTGATCTGCTTAGTTTTCAAAATCTGGTGCCTTTAGGTCACCAATTGTTATGAAAGATGTTTGTTTGGCAAATTGCCTATTCATTCATCCTTCCTCCCTTCTCTGTTGTCTGGAGAAGATTCACGTGGATTCAAAAGCAGGATGAAGAAGTCCCAACTGGTAATAATAACTCTCACTTTTTTGCAGTATGCTTCCTTCCATCTTTAACATTTAAAAAGTTTCCTTAAAAATAAAAATAATTTTAAAATCAATTGATGTCCCATTCTTACGGTAACTATAAACCTGAAGCACGATTCCACATTATGCATGTGCTGAGATATGCCAAATGGTTCTGAGTCTGAGAATTTTCCCTGTTCTGAAATGAGTGTTCACAATCTTTTTTTGGTTGACTTCTGTTGCAAATTTACTTCATGCTGATTTTAAAACTACATTCTGGATGCCATATATTATGAAATCCTCATTCCTGAGAAAACTATGCCTATTGAATATTTATTTTTCCTGCAGTTGTTAGAGGCATACTATAAAGGAAAAAGCTGGCAAAAGAAAAAGAAAAAATTGAAGGTACAGAAAACCCTGAGAGCACACATGGTCTATGAACTGTATTTTGTAAATCTGTACATTATATGCAAAGTTTCTTCGAAAACCAAGTTTTTCCCCTACGTATGATGCAGTTCTGAAAGAGTTCAATAAAAAGTTTATGCTTCTGTGGATGCTAGTCAACCTTTCTCATCTTACACAAATTTTGTATGATATGTAAATAGGGTTTACTGAGTATCAAAAACTAGAACATGGCATGCTTCTAAAAAAAATTTCTTTTCCTTTTTAAAATATCAATGAATTGAAATGTTTATATGCATTCACATATGGGGAATCCACAAATCTTTATAATGAAATGGAGCAATGCAAAGGGGGAGAGGAATTTCAAATTTATACACCAGTGATTCCCAAAGTGGGTGCTACCGCCCCCTGGTGGGCTCTGCAGTGATCCAGGGGGGTGGTGATGACACCTATTAGGACATGGTTGCAGGGCCAAGGGAGGGGAGGGGCCTCTTCCCAAGTGCCGGAGACAGGGCTGAGCACCTGAGGCGCCTGTTAGGACACAGGGGGCAGAGCTAGAGGAGTGAGCGTGGCTTCTTCCCAAGAGCCTGAGACAGGGCTGAGAATCTATACCTCTCCTGAGGCGCTTGTTGGGAAACAGAGGGCGGAGCTAGGGAAGAAGGCAAGGTCTTCTTCCAAGAGCCCAAGACAGGGCTGAGCCTCTATACCTCTCCTGAGAGGCCTTTTAGGGCTAAAGGGTGGGGCTGGGGCAGGGGCGGGGGCTCTTCCCAAGAGCACGAGACAGGGCTGAGCCTCTGTATACCTTCCCTGAGGCGCTTGTTAGAACACGGGGGTGGGGTATAGAGATTCAGCCCCATCATGCATTTGGGAAGACGCCCCACCCCCTCCTCTAGCCCCGCCCCCTGTGTCCTGGCAGGCACCGCTGGACAGGGATAGAAGCTCAGCTCTGCCTCAGAGCTCATAACTCTGCCTATCCCAGTCCTGGGTGCCCATTTGTGGCCCTGCCCACCTCTCCCTCCCCCCTCCCAGCCCTGCATCTGGGACTAGGGGAGAGGCTCAGCCCTGCCCTCTTGAGCAGGAGCCACGCCCACACCTCTAAACCACACCCACCTTTCCAGGGGATGCTGAGTAATATTTTTTTTCTGGAAAGGGGTCAGTAGTTTGGGAACCACTGATATACACCCAGGAACAAATAGTGTCATTGAAGAGGTTCTTTGCATTCCCTCTGCATCTCTCATGCAGCTGTGTGCTTTTCTCTCTCTTATTTTTCTTTTTCAAATTACATGTAAATGAAACTAATACAAGTCTTGATATATCAAATCTTGCCAAATAAATCCATCCACAACATTAAACTACGTGTTTTAAAATTTTAAACAGCAGGAAACAAACAAGGAAACAAATATATGCAATCTTTTAAAAGCTGAAATTAGGAAATGTTGAAAAAAATCATAGAAGGAAGAAGAAAGTTGTTTTATGATCAGATCCTGCTTAGTTCACCATTTTGTTCCTATGGCAACTAACTAATGCCTATGGAAAACTCATAGTGAGACATATTACCTCATGACATGGAGAGAAGAGTCCTAGCACGCTACCAGGACTCTATCTTGACAGAGCCTGCCATCACATGATGTAAGGCAATTTCCAGTGGGACTCCATAGAGAAAGCATCCTAGCAATGTGCTAGAATGCATCCCGGTGAACATGAAAGGAAGCTGGATGGTGATACTTCCTCCCGTGAAATGAGGTAAGGGATGCAGTGGGCAATGTGGGATACAGGGCAACAGTTTCCCCACTGCCTCACAGATTCAGACTTTAATGTGAAGAGGTCCACGAATGTAATTGTGCCGTGATCTCTGCAATTCATACTCAGAAACATGCTGCTTCCAGTATAAGAGGCAGTATATATCCATCGTGATTTGTAGTCATTGTTTGTAGCATCTTCCATTGAATGTTTTAATTGCTCTCTAAAGACTCAAATTTAAATTGAGCAATGGCATCATACACATAATCCATAATTAGAAATAAATACCACTGATCTGATGGAGATGAATTCCTAACAAACACATAAGCAGAGCTGGGCAAATAGAGAGCACTCCACCAAAAAAACAAAACTGGATATGATTTCTGTCTTCCATTCTTAACTATTTTCAGCCAATTGGGGAGTGTTTCAGAGGTATTTTTCACTCCTGGTATTTCAGGAATGATGGCAGACCAAACTGAGAAATTTTCGTACACAAACTCATAAGAGTATTCAAGGCGCTTAGGTTCTCTGCGTGGCTGATCATATATTCCAGATTAGTGATGCATAAGATGGTATCCTCACATAATCAGAAATCTAAGATCTCAAGAAGAACACTGAAAGGATTGCATTAACATTTGTGGGAATGACAACGAGGGCCTTAAAAACATGGATTCATGAACATCAATTTAGAAATAAAAATGGGTGCAAAGACTCCATTTTATACACACACTGTCAAGAGAAAGCCCATTCCTACAATAGATTTAAGTTTTTTGCATTAGAGAAAGCAAAACCCTCAGGAGATATCAAGAGGCTTCTTTTGCAAAGGGAGACTTTCTGGACCTTTAAATTGAACTCTTTATTTCCCAAAGGACTAAATGATAGACTTGATTTCACCTGTTATGTATAAATGAGCAGTGTATTTTAAGGCATGGTGTAAATCAGATGGTGCCTGCAACTTGAATGATTTAACAGAGTTGTGTATGTTCGACTACATATAAGTGTGTGTGTGTGTGTGTGTGTGTGTGTGTGTGTGTATATATATATATATATATATATATATATATATATATATATATATATATATATATATATAACTTGCAATAGACTGAGGATTTGTAAAACATATAGGGCTTTTATACATATCTATTATGATGAGCTGATTACAATCGTGATTATGATGTACTTATGTTTATGTTTAGAGTACAAGTAGCACTGACATACATTGAATTGGAGCAGAGCCAATCACCTGAAATTAATACTAAGAGACAGTGGCATATTTGAAACAACATACTACATTTGAAGAACGAGAAGAAATAGAGACTATTGTTAAAAGAAGAACAAGACATTCAGACTGTGAGTATATGCAGACGATGTCATTTGCATTGTTGAAAACCCGTTAAAGAATATTAACGCCTGGCTGGAAAAATTGAAAAATTTGGAAAAATAGCTGGCTTCAAATTAAACAAACAAACAAAAAACCAAAATATTAACTAAAAGTGTGGATGGAAAGGCAAAGGAGCAGCTAGAGATCAAAACAGAGATCAAATTAGAGAACAAAATAGAGAACAAAATAAAATATTTGGGAGTGATATTGACCTCTAGTAATGCTAAAGGTAAAGGTAAATGCTAAGAAAAATAATTATGAATGACTGTAGATAAAGATACAAAAAGACTTGGAAAAATTGAAACATCAAAACATCTCTTTATTAGGCCTTATTGCAATAATCAACATGGATTTACCAAAAACAAGTCATGCCAGACTAATCTGATCTCTTTTTTCGATAGAGTTACGAGTTGGGTCGATACAGGGAACGCTGTGGATGTAGCCTACCTGGATTTCAGTAAGGCCTTTGACAAAGTCCCCCAAGACCTTCTGGCAAACAAACTAGTAAAATGTGGGCTAGACAAAACTAAGGTTAGGTGGATCTGTAATTGGCTAAGCGAACGAACCCAAAAGGTACTCACCAATGCATCGTCTTCATCTTGGAAAGAAGTGACAAGTGGAGTGCCGCATGGTTCCATCCTGGGCCCAGTTCTTTATTAACGACTTGGACGAAGGGTTAGAAGGCACGATCATGAAGTTTGCAGATGACACCAAACTGGGAGGGATAGCTAACACTCCAGAAGACAGGAGCAGAATTCAAAACGATCTTAACAGACTAGAGAGATGGGCCGAAACTAACAAAATGAAGTTCAACAGGGACTCTCTCCCCTGGACTGTGGTGGAGGCTCCTTCTTTTAAGGCTTTTAAGCAGAGGCTGGATGGCCATCTGTCGGGGGTGCTTTGAATGCGATTTCCTGCTTCTTGGCAGGGGGTTGGACTGGATGGCCCATGAGGTCTCTTCCAACTCTACTATTCTATGATTCTATGAGTCAAAATGAATTTTGCCTCAGTTACTATTTCTATTCCAAACGTTACCAATAATTAGAAATGATTATCTTTTCAAAAAATAGAATTCGGACATAACGAAATTTATATGGAATAACAAAAAAAAAAAACAAGGATAAAACTAAAGATATTAATGGATGACAAAAAGAGAGGAGGACTCGGCCTTCCAGATTTCAAGTCATACTATGAAGCCTGTAATCTTCATTATAAACTTATCTGACGTATAGACGGCAAAAAAGTATAGAATGAAAACTGGGATAAATAACAGTTGATAAATACAAAGAAAGACAATACCCCTAAGAGGGCAATGGGAAGTCACAGTTTTAACTCACGGGATGTGGGGGTGTGTGTGATGGGTTTTTTTCTTTTTTATATAATTATTATTTTTCTTTATCTCCTTTTTCCTACTTTCCTATACTCTCCCAAACAATGTCTTCCCCCACTTTTGCTGTAACTATCACAATAACCACAATTAAAAAAGATCTTAAAAACCTGTATGCAGCCCTCTGAAAGGCAAAGAACACGATTTGTATCTTTTATATTTTATTTCACGCCCATAACTGTATAAATATGCTTTTTAACCCGAAGTTTTAATTTGATTCTGTATTGCATTTGAAGAAGTTGGATTTATACCCACAAAAGCTCATGGTATAATAAAAACCGGTCAATCTAAAAGGCACTGTCATATTCCTTTTTTCTCCCTTCCTTTCCTCCTTTAAACTTGAACACTGTGCTCCCTTAGGGAAGCAGATACAATTCCTTCTTCTCTCTTTCCACTACTGGCATGCCACAATCTTCACAAAAGGAACATATTGTTTCCTTGTTCTTCATCTTGTTCCAGACATAACCAACTGTCCTTACTTTTAAAATGTTTTAACTCTCTAGACAGTCATGTCGTCTTCTGAGCTTTAGCTTTTCCAACTTTCTCCCTACAAATACTATCTGTTAATATTCCTCTTTTGGGACTTTCCCTTTCTTGTTTATGGCCCTTTGAAAATTCAGCTCATCCAAAAGTTCTTCATACTCCATTTCTTTAATTACCTCCCACATTTCTTCTCACTGGAACTGTTTGCAATTGTTCCTTCAATACTGTGTGTATAAGACTCTCATCTCTCATGATATTTTTTTTCCTTCTGAGCATTTGTGATCATGGGATCTCACTCAGTATTTTGTTAAGCTTAAAGCTTGTGTTGCTGCAACTCTTCTCTCACCTTTTCTTCTTCCTTTTTGCTAGTGGCCTTGGTCCTCTTTTGTGGAGACCTGGAGTACTGCACATGAGCCCCTCTGCTACCACAAGTAGTGAAGCAACTCCTACCACTTGCAATTCCAATTTCTCCAACTTTTCTGCAAGTATTTTGATTGACTTCGCCAGACCTGCTACCTCCACGGATTCCTTCTGCTAAAAAGTTTATGGACCCACTCTCTGCTTGCGTTTTCCTTTTTCAAAAAAATAATTTGTATTCAAAGACAAAAAGAAAAAACAAACAAAAGCATGTTTACACAAATTAAAATGTTCATTTTTAATAAAAGAACTATTTAACAAACATAAAATGAAAAAGAGCACACATCTACACAATAAGAACAAAACTAACAGAAAAACTAATCTACAAACCTCTCACTCATTGCATACTGATTTTAATCTCTATTTACTCTGTTCCCTTTAAATGCTGTTGTATGATCACTCTTCTACTTTTAATCACATTCTACTAATTCCTAAAACCCACAATAAAAATGTTCCTGTAATTAATATAACTAGTAAATTAGTGTACTAACCTCACTTGTAGTTGGATAAATATCATCAGTTTCGGCTGGATCTACACTGCCATATAGTTCAGTTTCTGAATTTAGATCATCTGCTTTGAACTAGATTATATGAATCTACATTGCCATATAATGCAGTTCAACACAGATAATATGGATTCAGAAACTGGGTTATATGACAGCGTAGATGGGGCCTTACTTAATTTATCCAACTCAACAGATTCATGAATCTTCATCAGCTGTTGTCATCATTATTTTTCTTCATTTCTCTAGGCATGCATTCCTCCTGCTTTTCTCTTACCCTCTGTATGCCAGTCTTGTTTCCCAATCTCTTCCCATTCTCAATACAAATCATTGACAAAGAATCAGTTTACCAATCTGTCATTTTATAAGGTCCACCACCACATATCTAGGAAGCTTGCTCTGACTGATCCCATAAAAGTCCTGTCAATGGGTCTCATTCATGCAGCTTATTTGAAGAATCTCTCTGATCTTCCCATGCCAGGGAGGAAATTCCACTAGTCTGAAGATGACACAGGCTGTGACTGTAGTGGTTAGATCCTCCTCAGGAGCTTAAAAATTAGATTTTTTTTTACTTTGCCATCTTGCTGAGGTCTCTCTGCTTGCCTTTTCCTGATGATAGTTCTGACCATGAACCCCACTCCTTAATCTAGAGGCTCTGTGCTCTAAGACAACTGGAACCTACACAGTGATACATGGAGCTTATCTAATCCAAGTCCCTCCCAGTTTTTTTTTACAACAACAACAACAACTCTTTATTGATTAGTCAGTTTTGACCATATCAAAACATGTAAAACATACAAAACGTACACTCTTACCCATACATACAGTAAAATCATGTAAAACAGTAAAACCATGTAAAAACAAGGCATCCTGGCCTACTAGCCTACCAACCCACTCCTTGGTAGTTGTGCAAGTACAGAATAAAAAGATTAAAATTAAGATTAAATATTCCCTTAAGGTAAGGTTTAAGCGTGGACAAGGGTAAGTAAAACTAGTGGCTCCCTCCCAGTTGGAATATGTGGAAGGGGAGAAATTTCACCCTGCCCCTCCATACAAAATGGTCAGGCCAAAATGCCACTGAAGGCTTGAAAGGGGAGTGGAATGCAGCATATGAGGACGGGGTTTGAAATGGCATCAGAAGGGAGTCTAGTTGGCAGTTGGGTATCTAGGTAGCTGCCACCTATGGGGGATGCCCTAACAAGAAAAAAGGCAATGTGACTGCCTGTCAGCCTGATACCCAGAAAGCCTCTGGACCCTTGGCTAGAAGCATAGGCCAAGACGTTGCAGAAATCAATGGCCCCTGACCAAAGGGAAGGTACAGCATGCCTGGAGCAGTTAACGCCACTTGCTGATTCTTCCTAGTGATTACTCTTTCAAATCCTTATAAGGGCTGGTTGGTGCAAGCCATGGCAACACTTCCTGGTTTTTCCCACAACTACATACAACCAGGCCACCACCCCAGGGGTGCTGCATGGATTTCCTCAACACCATTCTTAGTTGCTGCTGCCCACACCCAAATGCTTCCCTGGCTGCCAAATGCAACTTCTGCTTCATCCATGCTGCTTCATCTGCCAGCTATTCATCCATGCTGTTATGGTTGCCACAGCCTCTTTTGACTGCCTCCTCCTTGACCTCTTTGCTGCCCTGCAGCCACAGACATTTCTGATCTCTTTGCCAGCCTTCTTCCCCATCCTGCTTCCCCTTCCATTTTCTTCTATCAGCTCTGCTGCATGCCAAAAAGGCACCTGCCAAGCAGGATCCCAGGAACTACCTTTATAGACTGAGCACGGGCAATGGGTTTGTAGCATGTGGCTCAATGTCATTGATGCCACCCAGTCTCCCCCTCTTACATACTCCCTGGTGTAGACCATGGGAGGGAAGCAGCTGCCCCTGATAATGGTGACTCTGCTGAAATCTGCTCCCCACCTATCCCACAGGTGGGCTGCTTGCTGACATTTGCATATTCAACTGCTGTCAAAGGCAGATCAGTTTTGCAGTCTGGTGGTAGTCCTTGTGGTATTCATAGTGCTATAAACGATAATACTAATCACTGTCATTCTCTGCATCTTTAAAGATGATTAACATAACTACTGCAGCAGTGTTAAGACAGATGCAAACACCAAACATAGTCTGACTGAAGCAAGCGTATAGCTTGGGATAGTCTAGTTATCATTGCTCCAGGGTCAAGGACTCTGTACTTTTCAACCTTTTAACCAAACTATTGAAGCATTTGTAGAGATGTTTTATCTGAATGTAGTTAATTGTTGGCATTAAACTAGAACACTGACTGCGTATTACTCAAAAATTCTAATTACTTGCATACATTAACTTTAATTCCCTGATAAGCAACACTCAGTTATATTCACTCTGACTGCAAGATGGAATTAATTGGCAACCGGCTGAAAGTGCACAGCAATGTCAGCACTGAAGGAGATAGTCCAACATTCAGGTAAAGGCATTTTTCTCAATTTTGGGAAATGCCCAGCAAGTGGGAAATAGCTGGGGCATCATCCTGAGTTTGAAAATGGTGACAGAAATCAATGAAACTATGACTGTGATACCATTTCCTATGCAGAGTTCTTCTGGAAGTTGTTGTATTACATTGCAAAGTATTACAGGCACTATGAGGGGAGAGGGGGTCAGTCTGGTAGGACTGGAAAAAAAGAGATGCCCAATCAGTATTTGGCACTCTTCCCTTCAATTTCTAGCTAGAATTTCCATTGCTATTTAACAATTGTGAGCAGGCCCGTAGCCAGGATTTTGATTGGGGGGGGAGCTGGGATTTTGGTTGCAGGGGGCTGAGTCTGAGTGAGAGAGGATCTACCCTAGCAAAACTTTTGTATCGTTATCCCAATACCCCCAGGCATATGGGATATATTGAGCATGGTGATCAGATCATGATATGAATAAATGTAACAGTTTAAATAATAAATGTAAGGCCTTCTCGAGGACCACCCTGAGAATTTCGGGGGGGGGGGGCTGAAGCCCCTCAAGCCCCCCCCCCCCCCGGCTACATGCCTGATTGTGAGGATATGAACTGCATTGTCAAATGTTTGGTACTTCTATTCCATGGCTTATAATTTCCTGGGGAGCTTGACAGCCACTGGAGAAAGAGAAATATGGAAACAACTGAGGGCAAGGTTATCTTTTCATTGTGTCAGGAATGGATATCATAAGATCATATAATCATACAGTTCGAAGACACACAATAGCCACCAGTCCAACTCCCTTGTATGCCAGACAAGATTCTCTACCAAGAATCGTAGAAACTAGAAATGAAAGAGACCATACAGTGCAGGCATACACAGATTGCCATCTAGGCTTTCTTTAAAAACCTCCAGAGAAGGAGACTCCAAGGCACTGCATTCCATTATTAAACAGCTCTTACTGTCAGAAAGTTGCTCCAAATGTATAGGTTGAATCTCTAGTTTGAATCCTTTGCACCATGCCCTAGTTTTTTCCTAAGCCATTCCTCATAGGTCATGATTTCCAGACTTTTACCATTTTGGTTGCCTTCCTTTCCAGCTTATCAATATCCTTCTTAATTTGTGGTGCCCAGAATTGTATTTTTACATATAATTCTTCATCAGTTGCTTTGGGATCAGGTCTCAGTTTGCCAAAGATCACTTTTTCAGTGGAGTAGGCTTATTTTTCAGAATTAGGTACAATTGTCACAGGGAAAAATACGATATATGATATGAATGAATTGAATGGAAGGAAGGAAGGAAGGAATGAGACCTAAATTTTGGAGACACCATTCTGAATATTAAGGCCTGCAATGACTAACTGCCTGCTTGCTGAATTGTAATTAAAAGTTGCTAATGAGAGCTGAAATAGTTGATCTGCCTGCTAACTGTGATAAGAACTATAACAGTGATAAGCTAAATGTTTACATCTGTTTACATCTGTTAACATTTGCTGACTTAATGAACTTTTGGGTCAGAGACAATGGTTCTTTTAAGTCAAGGAAATGTTTTCAGTGTTAAGAAGGAAGTCAACACAAGGCCAACACTAATCAAGAAGAATCAACATCTGGGCCAAGATATTCCAGGATGGAAGACATCTATCATTCATTTACAACTTTTGGACATCAGCAAAATATTGCTATATAAGTGGCCTTATGACAATCCAGAAAGTGTGACAGACAGAGAAGCTGTTCACCTGCCATGCTCAGTGGAGATGGTGTATGGGAATGTGGGAGGTCTGCAATGGAGGTCTGGTCACCTTGAGCTCATTTTCTCAAGGGATGGAGGAAGGAGTGCATTTTGGAGTCATTTTATGTGATGCAGGGAGTCAGTTCTGCTGTATGGAAACAGGGATCTGATCCTTGGCATTGTTCTTAGGGGGAAAAGGATGCATTTTGCAGTTTTGAAGTTTTGGCATTTTGTAACTATGTGTTGGCAGGCTGCAGAGGAGGCAGGGTCTGGCCTAAGCAGGTGCTTCTCCATGGAGGGAGAAAGAATGTGGTAATCTTTGAATGCATGAGGATGAATGCATGTACATGTGTATGAATGCTGAGTGAAAATGTAATCCCCCTTTTGTTTGTTTGTTAGCCAATGTAACTGTAGGTTGTTTGTGAATCCAATGTACAGTAGAACCCCAGTTAACTGAGCTCCGGTTAACCGAGGCTCTGTATTATCCGAGGCCCCACTGGCGGTGCCCCTCCCTCTCCCTCTCCTTCTCACGAGCGAAGGGATCTCACAAGAAGGAGAGGGAGAGGGAGGAGCAAGCACCCCGGAAGCATCCCGCCCCACCCTCTCTCACGAGAAGGAGAGGGAGGAGCAAGTATCTCAGAAGTGGCCTGCAATTGTGGCCTACTTCCCTTGCCTGGGGCGCCTGCCGAAGGGAGAAGTTTCCTCCCTTCGGTAGGCACTTGGAACTTTAGAGAAGCGCGAGGCATGTCGCTAAGCAGCAGCATGGCTTGCGCTTCTCTGGGCCCAAGCACCTGCCAGAGGGAGGAAGCTTCTCCCTTCGGCTGGTGCGTGGGCCTTTAGAGAAGCATGAGGTATGTCGCTAAGCAGCGGCATGCCTTGCGTTTCCCTGGGTCCAAGCACCTGCCGGAGGGAGAAGTCTCCTCCCTCTGCTAGGCGCCTGGGTCTACAGAACGGGTTATCTGACAAATCCGGGTATCCGAGATTCGGTCTTTCCGTTTAAATCAGATAACCGGGGTTCTACTGTAGTTACATAGAATCTTATGTCTGTATATGTAACTGTTCTGTAAAAGTTCTGATATACCTCTCACACTGAAATTACAAAAAAGAACCTATGCTTTAAAGCTATTGCAAAGTTATTCATAACAATTGACTAAGAACATGTATTTGACATTTATATCCCTTCTACACAGTATAAAATACATAGCATTTAGTATGTGAATAAATAAAATATGGAATAGCAATTGTTTATTTAACAATTTGATGTGATTTTCATGGAAGAGGTGATAGCTCTTTGATGTCTTCTGGGGGAGCTAATGTTTCCTGCTCGACCACAACAGTTGTCTATTTCAATAAACTCTGCCCCCTTGATATATTTTGTTATTGTTTTATCTGGTTTATGATTGGTCTGTTTAACTATGGTGATTTTTATATTTTATCTCTTTATGGTTTTATTGTAAATTGCCTCAAGTGCAGCAATGCAGAGGGATGGTTCAAGACTATCTTAGATGTCTTACTTTTCTGTAGCAGAAACTTCTGTTATCATTTACAGGGCAAGCAACTGTTTCCTTTTATTTCTCCTACAAGGCAGTAAAAACTAAATGAGTCTGTGCTGAGATTTTAATCATCAAAATAGTCCTGACTACTGATATTTTAAAAATTCTTTGTACATTATATATTTCTTTCTGATTGCCATTATACAGTATACCATCTGTTCATGGCTCTTCCTGGGCCATTAATACAGATATACTGGCTAGCTTGCATGTGACTTAACAGCTAGTAAAATAATGATGAATTAATGCCTTATCATTCAGCACTTTCAGGACATCAACAGCCGTTAATGTTATTACCCCTTTGTTTGAAGCATAGAAGCAGAGGATCTTAAGCAATTCATTTGCTCTGAAAGGTTAACACCACATCTCAACTCTGTAAGCTGATTTTGATCCCTGTTCATATGTGGCATGATGAAGAACAAGCTCTGTGGCATGGTGTAAAACAAGTGAATAGACAAAAATGTTTATTTCTATCTCATAGAATTAAATTCAATATTAGTTCACTTAAAGTACACCTTTGACATAAATAAGGTATCTAACTTGCTCATTGATTTCAGTCAGTCTGTTGGGGGGTAGGATGAGGGATTGAGAGATAGATGTTAGGCTTGAGCACAAATTCGGTTTGGTCAGTTCCCTTTGGCAAATCAGGCTTGTTCAGCTGGCTGTAATGGTAAAAGCTCAGCCGTCATTTTTTGGCAGAAACAGGCCATACGGCAGCCAGTCATGACTTCTCCTCTCTTATTTGACCTCATTGGCATGCAATGAGACTGCCATGTGCTCGCACTGGGTTCCCTAGAAGAACACTGTGATGTGTTTTATGCAAGCTGTGTCTATTTAATGGGGTGAGTGCCTCCATTGCTCTCAGTTGTATCCTGGCTCTAGAGAGGTGCTTCAGTCTGATTGCCTTGCCACTCACTCTCAGCTTTATTTTTTGACTTGTCTTGGCCTCTCTCTAGCATTGAATCTTTTTTATTTTCTTCATTTTCCTTTATTTTCTTGATTCTTTGTATTTAGTAGGGCTGGGAGTTGGGAAAGTACAGGATGGGTGGGATGCATGCATGCATGCATTTGGGGACTTGGGAAAAAAAAAGAACATCTTTTTGCTCTTGGTGTGCTTTTCCTTAAAAATATTTGGGTGGCTCTGAGAGCCTTGAGTCACCCTTTAGTTTTTTTTTCTCCTCCCCTGCTCTCCTTCAGAAAATACTTTTAAAAGATTTATTATTATTATTAATCCCAGCAAACACACAGAAAAGCCTCATTCTCAGAAAACAACTACAGTAGAGTCTCACTTATCCAACATAAACGAGCCGGCAAAACGTTGGATAAGTGAAAATGTTGGATAATAAAGAGGAATTAAGGAAAAACGTCAAATTATGTTATGATTTTACAAATTAAGCACCAAACATCATGTTCTACAACAAATCCACAGGGAAAGCAGTTCAATACACGGTAACGTTATGTAGTAATGTAGTTATGTGGTTATGTACTGTATTTATGACTAGCACCAAAACATTGCAGTGTATTGAAGACATTGACTACAAAAACATTGGCTGCTAACAAATTAACTACAAATAAAGATAGAATTGCATAAAATGAAGTTACAGTAACAACATTGTCGGAAATTAAATCTGTAAAAAATTCAGTCCTTGCTGCCTAGAGAAACAGCTGTGGATCCGGGTGGGAGGCAGACTGTGTTGGATAATCCAGAATGTTGAATAAGCAAATGTTGGATAAGTGAGACTCTAGTTACCTGCCGACCTATAATTTTATTCCTTTGCAAACAAACATTGAAATCCACAGACATGTGGACAACTTCAACAGGAAGGAAGAAACCATGAAAAGAAACAAAATCTGGCTATCATTATTAAAACACTCTAAAATCAGAACAGTAAATAAAGAACAACACTCTGAAAACAGAAGAATTACAGACATGAATCAATCAGTGGCAGCTAATACCACCGAACAAAGGATTCCCCCAGGCAGGAATGAAGTTTGCAAGGCCATTAATGCTAATCAAGATGATTAATTACAACATTCACACTGGCCTCCAACAGACAAGAGCCCTTTCTCCCAGCTTGGAGATTCCACAGATATATAAACCTCCCTTGTTTAGTTTTCCAATATACTGTACCTCACAACCACTGAGGAGGCCTGCAATAGATGTGGGTGAAACGTCAGGAGAAAATGCTCTGGAACATGGCCATACAGCCCGGAAAACTCACAACAACCCTGTGATTCCGGACATGAAAGCCTTTGACAACACAAATTCTCTCTGTTTATATTTCTGTCTGTGCTCTAAAAAGAAAGGAAATTCCTAAAAATCAGGGGATGATCCAAACATTATGAAACTTGGTGGGCTAACAGTCGTAGATGTGTCCTCCAAGTGTGGCCGTTTTCATCCTGATAGCCCTAAAAATGATGGGAAGGGGAGCCCAGGAAACCCCGCAATTGCTATCAATGGGCCAGAACTAGCCACATTTTTTGGCTGTGGACCAAAAACGGCTATTCAACTACTTGCCCGTTTTTGGGAGGCATGCAAAAACAGATCCAGGAGTCTCCTGAAATGGATCGATGTTCAGTCAAAATGCACAAGCCAAAACAGAGGGAGTGTTTTAACATGGACTGTCTTAAACATAAGTAGCAACAAGACATCAGTCCTACATGGATTGAAATGACTTGATGTGTTAATGGAGCTTTCAATAAGGACATGATACTCTCCCCAGAGCCCCCTGCTCCTGACATGATGTACAATTGTAATATTTCCTTCCCCTTAAATTACGGGGAACGGTATCTATACATTTGTCCAACTGCCCCCTAGGATTCTCATTTTCAAAGTGCCTTTAGATTTCTTGTTCCAAATCTTGTTTCAGCCTGCTAGAATTCGCAGTGGAAAATAATTTTGTCTCAATGGATAGTATCAATTAAAGTAGCCGTCTAATAATTCCCAAGACATTGTGAAAAGAAAGGCACCTTGGCTTGATATTTTTTACATTTATGAGGCATAACTTAGGGGTGTTTCAGAGAAAGAATGTGCATACAAAACATTGTAATACAATTTGAACAGTTGAAATTTGTAACAATTTAAAAAACACAAAGAAATATGTTTTAATCATCATGACAAACATGAAATTGGGCCAAATGTGTTAGGAAAAATGTATTAAAAATCTGCACAATGTTCCACATAAGATCCCTTTCTACAAACTCTTATAACTATTTTTCGCTCTTCACCAACAGCTTGTTGAGAGCCTTCCAACCTAAGGATCCCACTTTCTGGAACTATCTCTTGTTTTATTTGAGAAAATCTTTTCTTTTCTTTTTTTTAAAGAATGTTATTAAAATTTTTTATACTACATCGAAAGAGTGAGAACAACCAAGGTATAGAAAAGTAGGGAAAAGAGAGAAAGGTAAAATTGTACCATCTACAAAAATATACCCACACATAAAAAAACAAAAAGCAAAAAAAAATGACTTCCATTCCATCTTCTTGGATAATATTTTCTTATTATTCAATAATATTTTTTCTTGCTAAGGAGAAAAAAAATAGCAAAATTGTCTCTCGTAATCTTCATTTTCTCAAATTATCCAGATAGTCCTGAAGATTGTCCCAATTCATTCTTTTCATTATCTTGCCTGTATTTTTCTTCAACAAAAAAGTCAATTTGTCCATATCCTTTATTTCTCTTATCTTCTCCATCCACTCCTCAATTGGTGGGACTGATTCCTGTTTCCATTCTCTAGCAAAAACATTTCTAGCGGAAGTCGTAATATAAGTAAAAAGTTTATCTTCTTGTTCCATCAATTGTAAGTCTAAATCTGTAAATCCTAATAGATAATACTCTGGTTTTCTTATAAATGTTCTTTTTAAAATCTTTTGTGATTCTTCATGAATCTTCATCCAAAACTTTGTTGCTTCTTTGCAAGTCCACCACATGTGGACTTTTCGAGGTAGAAGGTTTCAGGAGCGGAGAACCACTGTCTCCTTCTACACAGTAGTAGCAAGTTTAAGGTGTGTTGCTGCTGCTGCTATCTGTTAGAGCTCCTCTGCCAGTGTCACTCCACACACACACACACACCACACACACACACTATTGCTGCTGCCATAAAGCTATTTGGCACATTTGTTCTGGCTCCTCAGCAAAAGCTTGTATCATTTGGGATATTCTACTAGCAGCACTTTGTCTGCCTCACCAACATGAAAAGTTAGTGCCATGATGGGTACCTTGGACTACAGTTACTGTAATTGTTTACCCTTGATCATGTTTGCTGGGATTTCTTGCATGTGAAGCCAAAAACATAAGATGCAGCAAAGATTATGGGTTTTACTCAGAAGCAGGGTATTTGAGGATGAATGGTTGGCACACATTTCTCTTTGAAATTTCTCATTTAAATTTTTTGAAAATGGTATGTATCTGCATTGCACTCAGCAACTCATCACGCAGCAGGATACAGTCTTATCTATTGCAGGCTGTGTAACTGTGAAGTGACTGGAGAAAGTGTTCTCTGAACTCAGAAAAAAATGTTATGAAACAAAAACAAAGTCATCCCAAAATATATTTTACTCAAAAAAAATATTGCAGTTGCTTTCTTGGTTACTAATGAGAATAACAAGGCTGGAAATAAATCATAAAGAAATGCTGAATAAATCATGAAACTCTCGTGTATCCTGCCTAACAATAGCAGTATGGTATGCCCTTAAGAATATCTCAATCTGTTAAAAATGTGTGAGAAGCACTTGAACTGAGCTTCTAAGAGGCATGATAAGAGGAAAACAAGTTCACATCTGCTAACATAAAGGAATAAATGGAAGAATTGTGGTAGCATAAAGCAGATAGATGGTGACAACCCACTGAACAAATATACAGTAACATTTTCAAAAATGTTGAAAATTGTGGCATATGGACACACTTTAAAAATGTTGAAATAGAGGAGTCTCCTATGTGTAAAAAGAATTTCCTATTTGTTAGAGAAAACTCCAAATTTGCCAACTGCTCTTTTCTGAGCATCCCCTCTTCTTCCCCAGTAATAATAATAATAATAATTTTATTCTTATATCCCGCCCCATCTCCCCGAGGGGACTCGGGGCGGCTCACAACAATAATAAAAACAGTGACAAATTACACATTGTAAAATCAAACATGAAAAGCAGTCATACAATCAATACATACATCACATGTTAAAAACAAGGAGATAAAACAGTTCTAGGCCGAAACAGAGGGCTTCTGTAGCTTCGTGGCAGAAGTACTCACCAAGGTATCAATAATCATGGTAGAACACTCTCTAATTAAATTAAATGGACAGACAAGTCAACCCCCAAAAATTAGTCGTCGAAGGCCCTCTGGAAAAGCCAGGTTTTAAGGCTTTTTCGAAAGGCAAGGAGGGTGGGGGCCTGTCTAATCTCCCTCGGGAGTGAGTTCCAGAGGCGGGGGGCCACAGCGGAGAAGGCCCTCTCTCTCGTCCTCACCAGCCACAACTGCGAAGGTGGTGGGAGCGAGAGGAGGGCCTCCCCCGAAGAGCGAAGAGATCGTGCAGGTTCATAGGGGGAGTATATGGTGTATTAAGGGAAGAAATGGGTTATCTTTGCCAGAGGTCTGAACTAACTATCTTCAGAAGTCTTTTGGAAAGAGGTCAGGGGCACAGCTCATCCATCTTCAACATGTTCCTAATGTTTAAGAGTGCTGTCTACATAAGTTATTATTCTGACCATGACTGTGCTATAAAATGTCATAAATATTCAGCCTTAATGGGTTCCTCCACATATATTCTGAACAAGCTCATATCTATAGAAAAATTATGCTGGCTCTTAAAGGTTTGTTGAATATTATTTTATTGACTGATGACTAATGGTGACTATTGCAGTGGTTAATGTTAGATACACAGGTACACAGGGAAGCCGATTTTAAAAACAGTTCCCACAGTTCTTTCGGCCCTACAAGACAATTGGCATGGACAATGGGATTACAAGTTCATTGTGGGTAAGATGATAATGGAGAACATCTGCCACTTTGTCACAATAGTCACTGTAAAATGCGACTGGTGCAGATGACCTTTAGGCTATTTTTTTCCACAAGGTGGTAGGTGAAAGAGAAGACACATAGACTAGATGGAAAAGAGAAAGAGAGAAAAAATAAGGCAACAAAGTGACAAGAAAGCCTATATATAGAATTACTTGCCTGATCAGTAGCTTCACTTGAAATATGTATAGTCATATTGGAAGAAATCATACTGAATAGAAGCCCCTAAATTGGTATTGTGGATCTTTTGTGTATCAGTAGTTAAGTACGGAGTGCTGAAGGTATAAATTAACTGCAGACAAAGAGACACACCGTTTGAAAATAATTGGCCATTATCACCTGAAGATTTCTCCTGCATGCTCCTTACTAAAATTAATGGGATAAGTAATACTATTAATTTCAGTAAAACTTCTGTTACAACACTTCTCAGTTAATCTTGTCCCACATCTCAATTTTTTTACCAAGCCAGAAAAATATTGCTTTAGTTCAGTTTCTCGGCATCTTCTATATGGTTATGACTAGAACACATGGGTCACCATGATCCAAGAAGGAGCTATAAGTGTGCATATCACACTTGGTGAGAGTACATTAATCCTTTTAAAGTCACAGTTATGGTTATTTTGTTATATTGGCACCAATCAATATACTTGTTGCATCCATACCCTTTGTGTTGCCATAAGACCATTAGAAGACTAATATCTTCTCATGTGTTATTGAGGTATCAAAGGTCTCAGCCAGACAATAAAGTGTAATCTATACGGATCACAGAATCATAAAATCATAGAATAGTAGAGTTGGAAGAGAGCTCATGGGCCATCCAGTCCAACCCCCTGCCAAGAAGCAGGAAATCACATTCAAAGCACCCCCGACAGATAACCTAAGTGTCCAGGATTCAGTGGCAACTTGAAGGCATAGCACTGAGCCATGGCAATAATAATAATAATAACAACAACAACAACAACAACAACAATAACTTTATTATTATATCCCGCCCCATCTCCTCGAAGGGACTTGGGGCAGTTTACATGGGGACCAAACCCAGTGAACAAAATTAAAATACAACACCATAAAATACATGTACATTGCAATTGAAGATGACCTAACTCAAATAGGAGCTTTTTGTGCTGCTGAAGTAGCTTCCCGTTTTGCTTTGGCTCAGCATCTCGGGGAGATGGGGCGGGATATAATAATAAAGTTATTATTATTATTATTATTATTATTATTATTATTATTATTATTATTATTATTATTATATTACTACACACGTGGTGGTCTTGTAAATATGTTCAACATTTTTGGGAAAATGTATTTCAAGAAATAAGGGGAATCACCAAAACAGAAATAACAGGAACGCCTGAAGTAGCACTGCTGTCGTTTATCGATAATAATGAAATATAAAAAGAGCTACATAAATTAATTGCCAATCTGGTAACAGCTGCAAGGTTGTTAATAGCCAAAAAATGGAAAGAAGGGGGGAGTACCAATTGGAAGAATGGTATAAGGAGATATGGGATATTGCAGTAAATGATAAATTGACATGTAATATCAAGATTAAAAGAGGGTTATTGAAAAAGGATGATTTTAGGAAGATATGGGGAAAATTTATAGAATTCGTATATTTAGAAGGTAAGGGGAACAAACCTGTAATAGAAACAATGGAATTTTGGAAATAAGAACTGTAATTGACTGGTCTGCGGTGAAGGGTCAGCACTTGGTGAGGGAAAACAAGGGGAAGGCAGATAGAGGTAAATATAACAAGTATGCAATAGAATTAGAGGATGAATATATTACAGAAGTCAAGACATACACATTTATATATTACAATCTATTATGGGGAAGTGGTACATACAAGAGAATGTGGCAATGTACTTGTTTGGGAGAATGGCATACTTGTATTATGTGTGCTTGATTATTTCTAGTTTTCTTTTTACATTTTGCATGCCATTAAATCACTCAATAAAAACTTTTTTAAAAAAGGAAAAAAAAGATTACCATATTACATGAATCTAATGCACACCCTAATTTTGGGAAAGTAATTTAGCCAAAAAAAGTGGTGAGCATTAGATTTGAGTAAATATGGTATATGTGAACATACAATACACGTTTAGAGCCTTATGCTTGTAGGAAACGGATGACAATGTGGCTTGAGAATAGATTGTAGTTTCATATGCCACTGCTTAACCTACTGTTCATCATCAAATAATCAAGTTCTGGTTAACTGCAGTCCTTAACATGTCCAAAGTTGTATTATTTTCTATATTCATCAAAAACTGGTGAGCAGTTTTAACATGCAGCTCACTTTAGTGTGCATCCTACATTATTCATGCTGTATTTGAAAATATTGTAAAATATTTTAGAAATCATAAAAAACATCTTTCTTAGGTCTTGACTGACTTAAGCAATATTAATAGTGCTTTTAAAGGTCAAAAAGTACACCTCTATTTAACATATTTCCAAACATATTAAAAGAATAATGGACTCTCAAATTAATTTTTAACAGCAACTATGAATTCTATATCCTCTAGAATTAGAACCATTGTAGAATTTTATCATGCAGCTTCAAAAGACTTACCCGCATAGCAGTTTTAGTTTGAATAGGGAGTGTTCTAATTTTTAAAACCCCAATACTTGGGACAAAGAAAAGAAATGTGCTGCAGGAGACCTTGAATTAAGGATGCCATGAAACCACCTTTTCCGTTTGATCACCGTTTTTATGAAAGCTAAGAAATAGGAAGACCTCCCAATCATTTGTGGTTAGTCCCGGAAAATGACATTAATCTCATGGAGCCAAAATTATTGGCCCCAACTGCAGTGCAGTAGTAATTAGGGCTGTGAACAGATCTGTTTTTCAAAATAGGCTCCGGCTCTTTCAGCTTTTTCGGCCAGCTATAATGGCACAGGCGCTGCCGCCATTTTTTCCGGCCACAAGAGACTACACGGCTGCCAACCACTGCTACTTTTGGTTTCATTTGGCTACACTTGGAGCACAAAAAGGCACCCATGCACATGCATTGGGTTTTCCTGTGAGGCCTGCCTGCTGAACCAATCAGAACAGAAGAAAGCCATGGCATGTCTTTTAGCCAAACTGAGCTTCCATTTTTCTGTTGTGAGCAGGCTTCTGAGAGAGACGGATAATTGATGTAAATTCTCAGTACTGCCCGCAGTTCTGCATGGTTTGGCTTGCTTTTTGACTCAAATAGCAATAAATGTTTATTTTCTACACCTTTAAGAAACTTCCACGGATGGTATCCTTCACACGAGGCAAGCTTCAAATGTGGGACAGAGGTATCTTGCCATTTCTAAAGCTGCCATAAAATTCTTATTAAAGAATTGATAATGTTTCTTCAGGTGGTGTGACTCCCACTGAAAAAAGTGTCTTAAAAGGATACCTTAACACATCTTCATTGAAAGGGTGTTGAGAGCAAATGATCCCAGAAAAAGTGCTTTCTTAAGTCTGATGCCTTAGTCCAGGACTTATTGAAGAATATAAGGAGAAAGGATCCCATAAAAGGTGGTTTCTTAAGTCTGATGCCTTAATATAGAGTTTATTGAAAGAAATAAGGAGAAAGGATCCCAGAAAGGGTGGTTTCTTAAGTCTGATGCCTTAATCCAGGACTTATTGAAGGATATAAGGGAAAAGGATCTGAGAAAGGGTGATTTCTTCAGTCTGAAGCCTTAACCCAGGCCTTATTGAAGGATATGAGAAGAAACAACCCCAGAAAAAGTAGTTGTTGAGACTGATTCCCTAAAAATGACAGAAAGAGGAGCCTCAGAAGTTTCCCCATTGCCTCCAATGGGCCAGATCTTCCTGGAGAGAAAACGGATCTTTCGGCTGCCAGATCGAAAAGTGGAATTTTGGCTGCCCAAATTCAGTAGGCTGCTAAAAACGATTGGGAGGGGAGGGAATCTGGAAACCAAAAATGGCATGGGGTTGCCGAATTGCACACCCCTAGTAGTAATGTGAGTCATTTGATCTCTGCACACATTTAGGGGAGGTACCCCGGACCTCTTTGTTGAAGCAGAAGAGTAGCAGCAACAACAACTAGAGAAAGAGAGGCAGTTTTCCTCTGCCTTCTAGAAGCCAGCTCCAAACCAGCTATTTTGTCAGTGCTTGTTTTAAAGTATTTTCAATATCAAAGCATGGTGACACAATTGTTTGGGAAACTACCTGTGAAAGAGTATAGGTCCTGTACCATAGGAGCCATTTTACGCTTCCTGTATTTTGAACCCATTGCTCCGGGTCCTAGTCTTTAGAGCAGCAGAAAACTAGCCTGCTCGCTTTTCCTTATGTCTGACTTTCAAATACTTAAACATTACCATCATGTTTCCTCTCAGTTTTCTCTTCTGCAGGCTAAACATACCAAACTCTTTAAGCTGCTCCTCATAGGGATTCACGGTTTCCAGACCAGATATTTCATCAGCTGAACTCCAATATCAAATTCTGTCCTGGTTGAGTTGCCTCCACACTCTACATTTGGGACTTGACAACATAAAACAACATTGAAAAAATATTTGGGCACTTTCCTCAAGCAAAGTATATAAAGAATGTTTTCAAAATCTCCTGAAATTTTCTATCTTTAAATATGACTAATATTTAAAAATTGTTTTATTTTGACAAAGATAAGGAAAATTGGGTCTCTGGTAGTACATATACAAACATGGTATTTCTCCCATTCATAATATTTTAGAACTGGACATCAATCAGAGCCAAAGCAGAGTTAACTCCATCCTGTCCAGTGGCCGAAAAATCCTGCTCTCTTGACCTGTTTTAGACTGGACATCGACCAAACTGAAAGAATAATAGAATAAATCTAAAATATTTTCAACACAATTAGGGGAGAAAGAAAAGATAAAGCGGTATATTGTTTTGGTTACTCTACCTATTGTCCTGCATTTTGCCCAAGCTCTGCCCTTCCCTTGCAATTTTAATAGTCCCACTTCTGGTTCTGTAATGATGATGTTTTGTGATGTATTTTTATGTTTATGTTTTGGTTTTTGGTCAATGGTTTTAACTATATTGCTCTGATATGTGTTTAATTTTTATTGTGTTTTATATTTTTCTATTTTGAATTCCTTGTTCTATGGGCTTGGCCCCCATGTAAGTCACCCCAGTTCCTTCCAGGGAGATGGAGGCAGGTTATAAGAATAAATTTATTATTATTATTATTATTATTATTATTATTATTATTATTATTACCACCACATTTGCAGGTTTAAGTGTTGTGGATTTTATTGTTCATAAATTCATTTAATAAGTTCTCCAAAAAAAAAATCTGTAGGTACTCCAGGGCGACTTTAAGGTCTACCATGGAGGACCTAAATTTCTACATAGAACACTTATCTAGGAATCAGTAGGTCCTCTGTGCAATTCTATGGTCAATTTCCAATGACAGAGAGTTGCCCTGGGGATCTCGAAATTCCTAAAGACGTGGCCAATCAAGTAAATAGAATAATTTTGCTTTTGTTCACAATTTTACCACTTTTGTAAAGGTTGTCTCCTTGAAAAATGAAAATAAAGCAGAATTCACACAGATGTGCATGCATGCATGTATGCGCATGCACACACTAAATTTCAAATTAGAAAATAATGTTCCTTGAAATCCTTTGTTCTGTATGCCATGCTATATGTGTTGAAAGCATAGCTTCATTAATGAGTTTCAAGTCTCTAAAGGGGAAGTATTTAAAAATGAAGTAAACATATGGGGGAGAAAGGTGTTCATTTTCCTCAATAATGGACTATGATATTAGTTCATTTAGAACACTAAATTGAACAGAAAAAGATCCAAAACACCTGAAACCAAACAAGAAAAAAAACACCTCTGTATTTTTAATGATGCCTAAACTTTGCTCTTTGCGATTTGTACATCCAGTTGATGTTTATTAACTCCTTCAGCATAATTTTTTTTTTAAAAAAAATGCTTCAAGAATAATGGAGGGTTTCTTAAGCATATATATTTGGGGGAGAAATACAATTGTAGCATCTACAGTATACCATATACTTGTGTATAAGTCAACTTCATGTAAAAATCAAGGGCAAGTTTCAGGGCAAAATTACAGATTTTGATATGATAAGTTGAGAGCCATTATACAAACAGGAGAAAGCGCCAATGCACCTTAGAAGGCCAGCACCCCAGATTATGATAATTTTCCCATTCAGGCATTCAAAAAAGCCAGAAGCAATGCTGCAGCAGAGAGAGCAAGAAAGGGTCAGTGTTGTTTTTAAATTCTTCCAAGATAGACTAAGCTCTTACCTTTTGCCACCGTAATCAAAGAAGGGGATGATTCCTTTTTTGATTCCTTTTTAAAATAAGATTTAAAGTACAGTATTCACATTGACCTGTGGATAAGTCAACCCAGGTTTTGGGTTTTTTTTATTTGGTTTGTTTACAAAAAATATCTAGGCTTATACAGGATACTTGTCTGATTGAAAAGCGATAGAAAGAGAGAAAATGATAATATTTCAAACACCAGTCTCCAGCTCACAGCATGGGTCTCAGTAGGACACTGAGTAAACCATTTTTGGAGATGTATATCACTAAATATACAAGAAAATGACCTGGGTATCTTCCTAGAGTAACATTTTCAAGAGGCAGGAGACACAAAATATGTGGCAAGACTGATAGCATGCATATAGTGTACATTGTATATAGAATTCTTTCTTTTTAAGGGGCAAACAAAGTAGATTTCAACAGAACCGTGAAATTGCTCTAACAGAAGTTATATGCAGTTCTTCCTACATGCCATTCCAAAACTGTTACAGAGATAGAAATAACTTCATACATCTGTAATTACTCAATTCTTTTAACATAAGTTGATGACGAGAGTGTATATTTTTAAAAGATATTATTATTTCTGTTTTTAAAAATAATTTGATTTGTTGTATGCATTCATTACATTATCAGTAGGTGACTGCCATTTCATTTCCCCCAAATTTCCTGGATAATGTGACTTTTAGGTCATGCCACAGGGGATATGGAGAGTGCTTTCTAACCCCAAATAGTCAACATAAAATGAGCATAGACACTAAAAGTACACAAATACTTAATGGGTCACTGACTAGGAATGGAATAGAAACTTGTCTTTTCTCACATTGATGAAAAAATGTCCATACTGAACCTTTTAAAATTAACCATGGGGTAGAACACAACATGTTCAGAAAAGCAATATTTTATCAAAGATTCTAGGGCATTTTGATAAAGAAAAAAATGTATAAAATCACACAGGTGTGTGTGTGTATTTCTTATGTTTATATACTATTTCCCCTTCAAAACCAGGGCTCAACACATCTTTAAATGCATAGATTTGAAGAATGCTTATGCACAAACACACTATTGTCACCATGGGAAATGTGAATACAGTAGAGTCTCACTTATCCAAGCTAAACGGGCCGGCAGAAGCTTGGATAAGAGAATATCTTGGATAATAAGGAGTGATTAAGGAAAAGCCTATTAAACATCAAATTAGGTTATATTTTTACAAATTAAGCACCAAAATATCATGTTATACAACAAATTTGACAGAAAAAGTAGTTCAATATGCAGTAATGTTATGTTGTAATTACTGTATTTACGAATTTAGCACCAAAATATCACGATATATTAAAAACATTGACTACAAAAATGGCTTGGATTATCCAGAAGCTTGGATAAGCGAGGCTTGGATAAGTGAGACTCTACTGTATTAAGAAATTTTCCTATCAGAAAAATGTATATTAAGGGGGAAATTGTACAAAGATGTCCACGGGGGAAGAGCAGGGAAGTCTCAACACCATATGGCCTGGGATGAAAATGTTGCAGTGATTTTGATGAACACTAAATGTACAATCAACACATTTTCACAACCATATCAAAAGCTCTCTTTGAAGACCACTTTGATACCTACTCCTTGGCTAAAGAAAAACGAGGGGAGAGGCATCCTCTCAATTCGTTTTTTAAGTCACTAATATTATAATCTCCTGCCAACCTAGCAGTTCAAAAACATGCCAATGGGAGTAAATCAATACGTACTTCTCCGGCGGGAAGGTAACGGCGCTCCATGCAGTCATGCCGGCCACATGACCTTGGAGGTGTCTAGGGACAACCCTGGCTCTTTGGCTTAGAAATGGAGATGAGCACCAACCCCCAGAGTCAGACATGACTGGACTTAACGTCAGGGGAAACCTTTACCTTTAATATTATAAATGCCCCCAGTGCCTCTACTGTGTCACTGCCATATTCATTTCCACAGATGGAATAGCAAGAGGGAAAGAATGCAATGTACTGAGCCAAATCCATTATTCCTTGGAAAATAAATCTATTATTTTGCCAAGACAGTATACCAAGGCATGCATATAGCTTGTATTGGCAAGAGCGTGATTTTATTGCTCTTTCATTTACAATTTTATTTTCTTGCTTAATAGTAGTAACTAACTAAAACCTTAAATTAGCTAATTGCTTTAAACAGACAAGGATTCCTTCTCCCACAGGTATATACACTCCACTTGCTTCACTGTCAAGAGATTCTCTGAGATGCCAGCCAGCCACAGATGAAGGCAAACGTTAAGAGAGAATGCTGCTGGAACATGGCCATACAGCCCAAAAAACTCATAGCAGCCCAGTGATTCTGGCCATGAAAGCCTTCAACAATTATTTATTTATTTTCTCTTGTTGGTATTCTTATTTTATTACCACTCCACTTTTCCTCCTTGTTCACTTTCTAGCTGGATTTTTTAAAGCAGCATCATTATTACGAGGACTGTGAAGTAATGAAGTCCCACACATTGGACACATTTTGAGTGTGGCCAGCAAACCATCCTTGTTGTGAATTACCAAAACTCCATGAGAGCTCCTGACCATACAAATGCCCCAAAGGTGCTCCACTCTTTCTCCCTGCTCTTGCAAGGCACCTCTGCTGATGTTAGCATGGGCAGAAGTTCTCATGGAGCTCTGTGGCCTTTATTGGCAGGAAAGGAATGGTGACAGGCCCAGTTTCATCCCAGCTGAACCATGCGGAATCTTCATTGCTGCTGCTGTGATTCAGAGATGGAGCATATAAATGTGTTGAAGGCTAGCACCAGAATAATTGGTCAGTAAAAAAAAGCTCTTAGTGACATATTGGTTGGCCATCACAAAGGAATTAGCCTACTATTGATTTTGGATGCCCCCACAGCACAACACACATGCCATTTTAATATATGGCTACAAGGGAAAAGGGTGTCAGGATGAAGGAAATGTAAATTTTTATGTAATTAAAACTGGTGATTGAACATAGGCAATCCACTGGGATCATAGTCTATGTCAGGGGTCCCCAAACCTTTTAAACAGGGGGCCAGTTCACGGTCCCTCAGACCTTTGGAGGGCCGGACTATAGTTTTTTAAAAAACTATGAACAAATTCCTATGCACATTGCACATATCTTATTTTGAAATAAACAAACAAAATGGAAAGAAATACAGCCTCAGTATTAATAATAATCATAATAAAAATAATAAAGAGGGTTTGAAAAGACCCCTTGGGCTTTAGTCCAACCCCTTCTGCCATTGTGCACCAAAAGCACAAGAAAGCATCCCTGACAGATGGCCACCCAGCCTCAATGTTGTTAATAATAATAATAATAAACAATAGACATTGACAAAATTACGATCTGCCAACTGCAACAGGCCACCCTACTGGGATCTGCACGCATCATCCGAAAATACATCACAGAGTCCTAGACACTTGGGAAGTGTTCGACTTGTGATTTTGTGATACGAAATCCAGCACATCTATCTTGTTTGCTGTGTCATAATAAAATAATAATAATAATAATAATACATCATACAGTTCTAAACATTTAGGAAGTGTTCGACTTGTGATTTTGTGATACGAAATCCAGGATATATATCTCGTTTACTGTGCTATACTGTGTCTTTGTGTCAATAATAATAATAATAATAATAATAATAATAATAATAATAAAGAGGGTTGGAAGAGACCCCTTGGGCCATTTAGTCCAACCCCCTTCTGCCTTTGTGCACCAAAAGCACAAGCAAAGCACCCCCTAATAATTAATTATTAATTAAATAATAATTAAAATACCATTATAAAGAAGCAAAGCTTTTGAAGGTGCGCACCAGGCGAGGGAGGAGGTGGGAAAGACGTGTGCCTGCGGGGGCCGGATAAATGGCTTCGATGGGCCGCATGTGGCCCCCGGGCCTTAGTTTGGGGACCCCTGGTCTACGGCATGGTCCTGAACATCTCTTGTTGACATCATGAGAAAATAAAAACAAAAACCCTCTCTTTTCCCCAGTGTTTTTTCCCCAAAACTTGCTTTTAAAAAAGATTATTACTATTTGTCAGCCACATGGGAGGAAGGGTGATAAGAATTTTCTTTTTTTTTGTACACCATATCACGCCACTATTTTTCATACCCCATTCTATACTCATTTTTTCTTAATCCTAAATGATCCCTTTATTCTTGACTTCAATAAGAGGACTGGTCAAAGTTTTGTTTTTTGTTTTGACTTGGGCTGCAACATAACTTGAGCTGACCCTATTTATTCATAAGTGTTTTAGTGTTGATTTCTCATTTGGGAAAAAGAAAAACCTCTCTGGTAGCATTGCAAATCCCATAAGAGTGTTCTTTTAATAAAAGGAAATTAAAAGACTGCTGCCAGCCACAGGTGAATATCGTACAAAATCATGGCTGGGCATCAGAAATGAAATCCAAACCAATTATGTTGGGAACTCCACCAAAGGGTTACTTCTTTTAATCATCTTCCTTGGCAAATGTAAACCCAACATGTGTTTGCAGATTAAATAGCTAAGGATTAAATTGATAGCAATATTTCAAAAGCATCCTGGTGACCTGCTGTTCCATAATGCTTTGGTTTTTGTCTATTTGTACTAAAGGCTTTGCCTGTGTTCATAGCATTCTTTGAAATAAAAAAATAAGACAAACTAGGATGCAAGTCTGAAAAACTACAAAGTTCTGTGTATGTACATGCATATGTGCACACATGGGGAAGGTGTGTGTCTCCACTACTAACTTAATAGACGTGGGCCAGGATCAGTTTGAATGAAAGTGATTTGTAAAATTTGGTGGTTTGTTTTGTATATTCCACTGAAAACAGGTTGGGGGGGGGGGGGGTTGGGAACCGAAAAGCCAGTCAAAATGGATCAAGAGAGCAGGATTTTTTGGCTACTGGAGAGGATGGCGTTAACTGCAATATACCTGAGGCAGGGGTTTGCAGCGGGGGCTTCTGGAGAAGATGAGATTAACTGCAGCATCTTTTCTCCCTCCCCAACAACAACAGCAGCATCCATTTTTTCTGGAAAAGATTCCTACACTCCTCATCCAGAGAGGGCCCTTCTGGGAACCCACTTTCCCAGCAGTACTTGCATGGGGCGGACATTGAAAACTCTCTGAATTCCTCTCGAAGCATTATGAAAGCTGATGTTTTCTTCTTTCTCTCCTTGTCAACCAATAAAATGCCTGGTTGTGTGCATGCTGATTGGCTGAGAATGGTCACAACCGGCGACTACAATTCCCAGAACCCTCTCTTGTGGTTTGTCTTGTTTTAAAAAATGTTAAGATAAAATCTTAAAATAATTCTAAAAAATTGGTAGATTGGTGAATTGTTCTGAAGCTTGGCAGGCCTGCAGTTGTAAATCAGGTCTGAAACTGAGGTAGGTTTCATGCAGACAGGCCTTAAAATGACTGAGGATTGAACCTCTTTACCAAATGAAAACGGCAACACCCCTCCCAATTCGAGTAACTTCCCGATAACAGAATGACGGGTTATCTGAAAATGGAACCGGAAACGGCATGCCTTTTGGCCGAATTGCATAAGTCTACTACTTAAGTAGTCACCCATCCGAGCATTTCAGCCTGTTGACATCAGACTTTGGTGTGGTTGTAGCAGAACCTTCAGGGATCTACTGGACAAGACCGAACAATAAAATCATTCAAATTTATGCTGGGCATAATGTAATTTTTGAAATGTATTTATTTATTTATTTATTTATTTACGGTATTTATACCCCGCCCTTCTCCCCGGGGGACTCAGGGCGGCTTACAAATTGGCAACACAGTGCCATCACATCAACAATACAATACAAAAGGCATTAAAAACTAAAAACATTTAAAACATCATAAAAACCAATATACAATAATAAAAAATTACCATGCACCGAGGTAATGTCCTTATATTTATCATTATATTGGATGGGTCCATGGCTCTCTCTAATTCAGGGGGGTCAAATACATTTTCATTGAGGGCCACATAAGCCTTATGGTTGCTGTCAAAGTGCTGTTGAATCCATGGATGAGGAACTTATGGATCCAGAAGGTGAAGTATAAATGTTTACATAATGGTCAGTGTTCTTTAGTTTTTACCCAATTTGTGTCCCCAAATGTTATTGAACAACAATTCCCATCACTTTTGATTATCTGCCATGTGAACTGGGGATAATGGGAATTGCTCTGTAGTTGGGAAAAGGTTAAAGGACATTCTAAAGCCAGACATATCCACAACCCTTGTAACTAAATTCAAACCCCACTATACTGACTAACAGAACAAACTGCAGCCTCCCAGAGTTACTATATCACAATTCCCATCAGCTCTAGTCTTGACATCTAATGATGACAGGAGTTGTAGTCCAGTATCTGGAGGGCCACATAAAATGACATGGCCAGCCAAGATTTGGGCCATGGGCCTTGAGAATGACATACCGGTATGTGTTCTAATCTAATTTCTAAGATCACCCACATCCAAACAGTAAGAGCTTAGATGACCTGGTAAAAAGGGAATGATTGACCATTTGTTTTCTTGATCCTTGCTCATCTTAAGTATTAACAACTAGTTAAGAGAAATTGGCAGGTTGGGTCCAAGATGTATCTATTATAAAGGAAATGTTGTAGTTGGGCCAAAGGGCAGCTCTGGTACTACTGCTAGTAGAAGGAAAGGGGGCAATAGGGAGCAGGTGTCTGACGAGGAACAGCAGGTAAAACGGATTCGTGAAATACTTATGGCTTCTTCTGAGGATGAAACATTTGAAGGATTCTCTAGTGAAGAAGAGGAAATGCTGGAGGGTGATGAGTTAACAGAAAATAGAGGGATTAAGAGGTCAACTCGGGAGCAAGAATCAGATGAGGAAAGGGAAAAGAAGAAGATCTGGGAAATACTTACTGCTCCCACGGAAGATTAAACGTTTGAGGGTTTTTCTGGGGATGATGGGTCTGGGAGTGGGATGGAAGATACTGCAGACTGGACTCAAGTAAATGTGTGTGCAGAACCAGTTTCTGAGGGTGCATCAGAAGACTGGCAAACTGCTGATACGCCAGAGACATGGGGAGACCTAAGTCTTGACCAAAGATGGAGTAGTTGGAGGGCTGATGGGCGAGGTGCACATATGAGATCGAGATCAGCTGTGGATAATTATGACAGGGCGGAGGCTTCATCATCATCAGACTCCGAGATGTAAGTTAAAAGTGGAGTTGGAAATGGAGGCTCCTTGCAGAAGGCAAGGTGTCTTTTGGGACGTTGCTTTGTCGCTGCCTGTCTCCTTGGGTCCTGGCTGTACAGCTTCGTGTTCCTGAATCCGGATTGCTTCCTGACGACCGCATTCATTCCTGCTTTGGCGTTCCTGCTTTGGCATCCCTGCTTTGGCATCCCTGCTTTGGCGTTTCTGGCTCCTGACTCCGGTCTGCTTCCTGACAATGACATTGTTTGCTCCTGCTTTGTCGTTCCCGCTTTGGCGTCCCTGCTTTGTCGTTCCCGCTTTGGCGTTTCTGGCTCCTGACTCCGGTCTGCTTCCTGACGACAACATTGTTTGCTCCTGCTTTGGCATCCCTGCTTTGGCGTTCCCGCTTTGGCGTTTCTGGCTTGGCGTTTCTGGCTCCTGACTCCGGTCTGCTTCCTGACGACGACATCGTTTGCTCCTGCTTTGGTGTCCCTGCTTTGGTGTCCCTGCTTTGGCGTTCCCGCTTTGGCATTTCTGGCTTGGCGTTTCAGGCTCCTGACTCCGGTTTGCTTCCTGACAACGACACCGTTTGCTCCTGCTTTGGCATTTCTGGCTTGGCGTTTCTGGCTCCTGACTCCGGTTTGCTTCCTGACAACGACACCATTTGCTCCCGCTTTGGCATTTCTGGCTTGGCGTTTCTGGTTCCTGACTCTGGTTTGCTTCCTGACAACGACACCATTTGCTCCCGCTTTGGCGTTTCTGGCTTGGTGTCCCTGCTTTGGCGTTCCCGCTTTGGTGTTTCTGGTTCCTGACTCCGGTTTGCTTCCTGACATCGACACCGTTTGCTCCTGCTTTGGCATTTCTGGCTTGGCGTTTCTGGCTCCTGACTCCGGTTTGCTTCCTGACGACACCATTTGCTCCCGCTTTGGCGTTTGCTGGCTTGGCGTTCTTGGCTTCCACTGGTTCCTGAATTCGGTTTGCTTTCTGACAACGACAGTGTTTGCCCCTGGATTGGCTTTTCTGGCTTCCCTTTTGGCCTTTAAACTAGGCTTGGATTTTGACTACATCTTTGTTTGTACTCTTTATTTGAGAGTGTTTGGCTCTTCCCTGACTCTCTGTGCCACAACTTAGCATGGCGTTTGCTCCTGTGAACATTTTGGTTGCGTTTGAACCGGATTATCAGGCTAGATAATCCGGATTATCTTTCTGTTCCCTCTAAAGTGCTTTTCTTGAAGCAGAGACATTTTCTTTTGCTTAAAACACTGAAGTTAAGTGTTTTTGAGTTTAAAACATCATTTAATAAACATTTGTTAATTCTACTTGTTTGTGTGGCACTTTAAGAGGAGTCTGTGTCTTGACAGATGCTTGACAATGTGAGAAGTATACTCTTTATTTGTGTGTAGGTAATTTTAACAATTATTACTAGGCAGCAGTAATATCTTTTAAACCAAATTTTGGAGAGGATGGTGATAGATGAATTCCAGTAGATTTTGGAGGGATATGATTTAATCCAGTGATTCCCTGCCATGTTGTTGTGCACTGATTGAAGAAGCCTAACTAGCATGGTCAATAGTCTGGAACTCTGGAATTAGTACTTCAACAACGGAAGGGAAAGGAGGAAAATACTACCTTTGTGATGTACCTTTGTCGCCGGCATGCTGGCACAGAAGCAAAAGGGACCCATTGCACTGAGACAGGCAGAATTGAGAGCTATTAATAAGTTTGCCTGTCAATGGCTAGGGATGGGAAGATCATGAGGTTAGGTAAACTAGCAATGAGATCTTCACAGCATCATGTAATAGGGACCTTCACCAAAGTTGATTGTCTAGCTGTGATACTAGTTTGCCTGCCTTGGGCAATAAAGTCCTTACTGTCAGCTCACCACAGCCGCTCCTGAATGAACACACGAGACTCTCTGTGGTATCACCAGGAACTTTTACTGTAGGAAACATGAACATCAGAAAAGCCAAGAATGGGAGGCTCCGGCCAACCCTCCTTTATATACCCTCCCCCTCATTTGAACAGTCTCTTCCCGCTCAGTAAAACCCCGCGCAAATTCCCCGCCAAGTCCATCAGCCGTTTCTCCTCCGAGTCCTGGGACGCAGGTGTCTTATCAATGTCAGTGACCCTGAAACTCAGAGCCACATCCAGGCTCTAGTAGCAGGGTTCTGACATGGCGTCCTCCTCCCCTTCGTCCTGGAAGGAAAAGATTAAACACAACTATTGTTCTCCGCTGTCCAGAGTTCCTTTATACTTTTTTAACAGGCTGCAATGGAATACCGGGTGTACCTTTCCTAGGTCCTTTGGTAGCCTCAGCTCATAGGTCACTTCGTTTATTCTTTTTGCTACCCTGAATGGCCCTATATAGCGTGGAGCCAATTTCTTGGATGGGAACCCCAATTTCAGGTTTTTTGTGCTCAGCCAAACCAGATCTCCTTCGCCCAATTTGTCCCCCTCTCGGCGCCTACGATCCGCAAAGAGCTTGTACTTCTTTTGTGTTTCCCGCAATGCCTCTACCACGGTTTGCCACCCTTGCTTGATTTTGGCCGGCCATTCCTCGTCGGTCTGGCCCTCCCCTTCCTTCCACTCGGGTAGCCTGGGGAAAGGTGCCACCTCCTGTCCGTATACTATTTCGAATGGGGCACGACCTGTGGCCGAATGTACGGCCCCGTTAAAAGCCATCTCAGCAAACGGAAGAAGGTCCGCCCAATCATCCTGTCTATAATTGGTGTACATCCTTAAAAATTGGCACAGTGTCTGTTGGGTACGTTCGACCCCCCCGTTGGTCGCGGGATGAAAGGCCGAGCTCAGGTTCCTTTCTGCTCCTAACAGCTGTAAGAATTTTCCCCAAAATTTTGCAGTAAATTGGACTCCCCGGTCACTAATTATCTTGTCGGGACACCCATGTAGGCGATATACATGCTTCACATACAAATCAGCAAGTTTTTCAGCTGAAGGGAGTTTTGGCAGAGCCACAAAGTGTGCCTGTTTTGAGAATAGGTCCAATATTGTCCAAATGTATCTGTGGCCTCTGCTGGGGGGTAGTTCGCCTACAAAATCCATGGCTACGCATTCCCATGGCCTCATGGGCTCCACCACCTTCTGCAATAGCCCCTGGGGCTTCCCCGGTGGTGTTTTTCCCTCTGCACATAATTCACACTGCGTGACGTATCCCCTGGCGTCTTTCCTCATTCCGGGCCACCAGCATTGTTTGGCCAACAGTTTAATAGTCCTGGTGGGGCCTAGATGACCCGCACCCTTGTTATCATGGTACTTCCTTAACATTTCTCGTCTTAAACATTCAGGAATATACAATTTCTTATTTACAAACACCAAATCCCCACACAATTCTCCCTTTTCTTTGTTTGTTTGTAACCATTTGTCCATTCCATACGCTCGCTTCAACTCTTCCTCCCATATTTCTCCTCCCCCCGTGGAAATGGCAGTACGTTTGTTTTCTTTGGCCGCTTGTGCTCGAGTTAGTACTGCCAGGCCCCATTGCTTATCAAGAAAAATACTCCCTTCAGATTCCTGAATCCCTCCCCCGTGCTGAGGCATCCGAGAGAGAGCGTCAGCGAGTATATTATGTTTCCCCTGGAAGAATCTGAGTCTGAAATCAAAACGGCTGAAATATTGGGCCCATCTAATTTGCTTCGCTGATAGTTTACGAGGGGATCTTAGATACTGTAAATTTCTATGGTCAGTCCACACCTCAAACGGTGTTTCACTTCCTTCCAGAAAGTGTCTCCAGCACTCTAGTGCTTTTAGAATCGCTAAGGCTTCTCTCTCCCAAATCGGCCAGTTTTTTTCTGTATCGCTAAACTTTTTTGACAGATAGCCACATGGCTTCAGGTTCCCCCCCTCGTCTTTCTGTAGCAGAACTGCCCCATATGCCCGGTCTGACGCATCGCAATGTAATACAAAGGCTTTAGACATATCAGGGTGCTGTAGGACAGGCTCCTCAGTAAAACGCTTTTTAAGGGCTTCGAAAGCTTCCTGGCATTCTATTGTCCAGGTCAGTTTGGCCCCTGGGGCCTTCACTTTGGCTGTTTCTCCCCTACCTTTAGTCTTTAACAAATCCGTTAATGGCAAAGTGAGGCGCGCAAAGTCCTTGATAAATGTTCTATAGAAGTTTGCGAACCCTAGGAAGGATTGCAGCTGCTTCCGTGTTTTGGGGGCTTCCCACCCCCTCACGTCTTCTACCTTCGCAGGGTCCATCGCCACTCCCTGGGAGGAAATCCTATACCCCAGAAAGTCTATCTGGCCTTTATTGAACTCGCACTTGGCAAGCTTCGCATACAGTTTTGCTTCTCTCAACTTTTGCAGGACTTCCCTGACTAGTTCTATGTGTTGCTCCTTAGTCCGAGATACTAACAATATGTCATCTAAAAAAACAAAGACTCCCTTGTACAACAATGGATGCAACACTTCGTTGATTAATTGCATGAACGCGGCGCCTCCGCCGCACAAACCGAAAGGGAGCACACGATAATTGAATAATCCGAATGCACAGGAGAAGGCCGTCTTCCACCTGTCCTCTGGTTTAATCTGCAATTTATGGTACGCTTCAATTAAGTCCAATTTAGTGAATATCTGTCCCTCCGATAACTGGGCGATCAAGTCCTTCACTAAAGGTAGGGGGTATTTATTTCCAGAACTGATTGCATTCAGGCCCCTGTAGTCAATGCAGAGCCTCAGCGTTTGGTCCTTTTTGCGCCTGAACAACACAGGCGCCCCTAGAGGGGAATTTGAAGGCTCTATGAAACCCCTCGCTAGGTTTTTATCAATGTATTTTCTCAGTTCCTCCTTTTCCCTAGCCGACATTGGGTATATTTTTGCCTTAGGAAGCTCTGCTCCTGGGACTAGCTCTATCTTCACTTCAACTCTCCGCTTCGGTGGGAAACTGTCTGCTTCCTTCTCATCAAATACGTCCACAAAATCCCGATACTCTGGGGGTAATTTATCTGCCAGTTCTGCTATCCTGATAGAGTCTTCCTCCCCCCTTTTCCCCGGCTCCCTTTCCACTTCCTGGCTCCCTCCTTCCAACTTCATCCTGAAGATCATGCTCTTATCCTCCCAGTTGATTTGCGGGTTGGCCTGCCCCAGCCATGGCATGCCTAGTATAACATTATAGCTGGCTATTTGTGATATCACAAATGACACCTTTCCTTCCCAACTCCCTATCTTACACTTTACATCTTCGGCACTGTACTTAGCTAATGATCCCGATGCTGTGGATCCGTCCAACTGCGAAAAAGCTATTGGGGATTCTAGGTTCGTTCTTTCGCATCCCAATCCCTCGGCTAATTCAGGGGAGATGATGTTCCTGGAACATCCACAATCCACAAATGCTTTGCAGGTTGCTTGTTTGCTGCCACTTTCCAGCTGAATGGGGACCACTATCATGGCTTTGTCCTGACTTACCAACCCCCCCGAGTGGTGCCTCATCGGTGGTTCTTCCTCGGCGCGTTTCCCTGCCACGGCTCTTGGTTTGGGCGGGCCTCCGCCTTCCCCTTTTCTCTGCCAGCACTCGGCAGCCCTGTGGCCCAAACGGCCGCACACGAAGCAGCCCCTCCTGCTGGTGCTCACGTTCCCTGTCGGCTCCGTTCTCCTCCCGGCTGGGGTTGATCCCTCCTTCCGGCTCCCCTCTTTCATCTGCGGCCGCTGCTGTAGCCCTCCTCGGTGCCTCCTCGCCTGGGCCAGCGATGTCTCGATGCGCCCCGCCAGCTGAATCCATCCGCGCAGTGTGTCAGGCTCATCACGATGCACCGCCCAGGAGAGGATCTCCCGCCTGAGCCCCTCTTTGAAGAGTTCTATCTTTGTCACTGCAGACCATTCCGGCACCTTTTCAGCGAGGCATTGGAACTCCTCCGCATACTCAGATACCGACCTCTGCCCCTGGGAGACGGTCTTCAACTCCTCCCTCGCCCGGATCTGCTCCAGTGGATCTCGGAAACGGGTCTCCAGGGCCCCCATAAAGCGTCGGAGTGACCCCAGACATGGGTCGCGCCGCGCGTGTAGTTGAACGTACCAGCTGGCCGCTCCCCTCTTCAACACTGCACCAATGGCCCGTACCCGGCTGGATTCCGTTCTAAAAGTGTGGGCATTGTCCTCCATATAGCCCCTCACCGTGGTCAGGAAAAAATCCAGTTCAGAGGACTCTCCCCCAAACTCGATCCTTAGTTCCTCTCGTCTCGGTAGGGGTCCCTGTGGTGGCAATCCCCAATTCTCCGCCCGTCGCAAGCCCCCTTGCGGGCCAGTGGGCCCCGCTGCTGCTTCCCTTTGTCCTGTGCCACGCCCGGCATTCGCCAGGGGCACCAGGGTCTCAGTTGGGAGCGTAGCCGGGATTCTCGGAGGCTTTTCCCCTTCGTCGTCACTCTCCTCCACCCGCGTCAGGCTCGTTTGGATCTTGGGCCGGGCACCGGGCTCCTTTCGCATTTCCCTTCCCTTCGGTGCTGGGAGGTCTGCGAAGCCCTGGCTGCTTCCCATGCTCACGTCCCACATTGAGCTAGCCCGGAGTTCCCTTCCTCGCTCCAGCTCCGCCAAAACCGCCAGGCGCTCCATCGCCCTCGACATCACTGCCAGGGTGGTCTCCATCGCCGACATCCTCTCCTCCAGAAACACCATCTTTTGCGGGCCTGGGGAAGGTGAACCTTCCTCTCCTCCGGTGCTATCTCCCCGCACCACTCCGCGCCTCTGGGTTACCCCATTTGGCTGGGCATAAGCGGTGGATGACGCCAGGGCCGCCAGCTGGTGGAACTCAGCGTCCGTCTCGGGAGTGGCCCTTTCCGACCTTCCTCCTCCGGCGCCCAAGAGCTCTTCATCCTCCACTTGCATGTTACACCTCACCGCTACAGCGGGATGGTGTCCGTATTCTTGGCTTAGTGTCAGCTCACCACAGCCGCTCCTGAATGAACACACGAGACTCTCTGTGGTATCACCAGGAACTTTTACTGTAGGAAACATGAACATCAGAAAAGCCAAGAATGGGAGGCTCCGGCCAACCCTCCTTTATATACCCTCCCCCTCATTTGAACAGTCTCTTCCCGCTCAGTAAAACCCCGCGCAAATTCCCCGCCAAGTCCATCAGCCGTTTCTCCTCCGAGTCCTGGGACGCAGGTGTCTTATCAATGTCAGTGACCCTGAAACTCAGAGCCACATCCAGGCTCTAGTAGCAGGGTTCTGACACCTTACTTTTTGTGGAGTGTTAAACATAATGTGCTAGACATCATTTTCCATACACATCTGAATCATTTGAGTGTATGGTTTATAGTAGTACACATTTGAATGTTGTGGACTGATTCAGTTGACAAATCTTATATGGAGGTAATGTCTAAACATTTGAAAGTTCTGTCTGTCATGTGTGTGTTTGGACTATAGTGGCTCATTGACATGCAAATTATGAATCTATATATGCATGTGATAATTAGCAATGTTATCCTCTACTGACTGTTAGGGCTTACAGTTGTGCAAATAAATATACCATTTTATATGCAGATAGTGTAATTTTCAAATGGTGAAGTTGCATATTGGAATCAATCCTGTGTTTCAGGTGCTTGCCTATAGAGATGTTTTCTGTGGAAGGTTATATTTTTATGCAAAATAAAATAGAAAAACAGTTAATTATTTTCAAAAATCATAATATACTTTTCTGTCCTATCTCCTTTTTAAAATATTTTTCTTTGCTTCTTAGATTTTCTAAGATGTCACAATAATACTTCTTCCTAATGCTATTGCTCAGATTTCTTATACTACTGAGACTAGTCATCCAAGGAGAAGATACAATCATTGTAAGTACATTTGATGTAAGAAAATAATGAGTTCTCCAAATTGTATTCACCCCTGCAATTTAATATAAACTGTACCCAATAGATTAAAAAATAGATTTTGTTTGCCTCTGTGTAGCATATGTACAGGCCATTAATTTTGAACCTCCTGACAGTATAGGTGCAGGTGAAATCCAGTAAATTATTGTACTACTCAAGTAAATTGCATTTTGAATAAGGTTTTAATCACTTCAGTTAAATATTAACCTTCAGCAGTTTCATTGCACTGATAATGTCTATAGTCTTTCAGCGTTAACCCACATTAATACAGGACTCAGACATAGTATTCTCCACATTTGTTCAGTCAGAAACATGGGCAGCTCTGTTTCATCATTGCTCATCACGTATACCAGGGGTCCCCAAACTAAGGCCCGGGGGCCAGATGCAGCCCTTCAAGGTCATTTACCTGGCCCCCGTCCTCAGTTTTAGACTTAGGGTCACCAAAGTCAGAAATGACTTGAAGGCACACAACAACAACAATCCTAATTAACTTGACTATCCCATTGGCCAGAAGCAGGCCCACACTTCCCATTGAAATCCTGGTAGGATTATGTAGGTTAAAATTGTTTTTATTTTTAAATATAGTATTGTTTTTTCATTTACTAATATTGTGCTATGGTAATAATATCATATATTGTGTACCTATATACATATAATATTGATAATAATATTATAATGTAATACAATATAATACTAATAATAATACAATATAATAATATTAATTATATATTAAATGTAATATTCTTAATATTACAGTATAGTGGTATAGTACAATATAGTAATATATAATGCTAATATTGTGCTATGCTAATAATATAATATATTGTATGTACATACAACTTGTAAACTACTCTGAACCCCCTTCAGGATGAGAGTGGGTGGGGTATAAATGTAGTAAACAAACAAACAAACAAATAATTGTTGTTGGGGTTTTTTTGCACTACAAATAAGACATGTATGGTGTGCATAGGAATTTGTGCGTTTTTTTTTTTTCAGATGATAATTCGGCCCCTCAACAGTCTGAGGGACCATGAACCGGCCCTCCACTTAAAAAGTTTGAGGACCCCTGACGTATACAGTTAGCTTAACTAAACAATAGCATAAACAATGTATCCAACATTTTTCACCCAAAGATTCACCAACTGATCAGTTTAATACAAATTTTAAAATAGTAATATATTAGTAAAGGTAAAGGTTTCTCCTCAACATTAAGTCTAGTTGATTCCGATTCTGGGGCGTTGTGATGACTCATGGGCCTTGTAGTCCTGTTCCTAGTACTATTGTGACAGACGAAGAGGAAAACATGGGATTTTTGCCGGTTCAGCCAGAGCCGGAGCCTCCTCAGTCTCCTCACCTGCAGGATGTTGATGTTTGTCCTCAAGAATCCAGCCAAACAAGCCTTGGGCAGAATTCTCCCCCGTTTTCCCGAAAGGACAATTATAATAGAGATAGAGGGGCGAGGGAGGCTAATCGCCGGTCTCTCAGAATCGCTGCCAGACAATTAGCTGATTAAGCCTGCTTCCCTTGGGAAATTCTAAGGAGTCATGCATCTGGACACAGTTTGGGTTTCACTTCTTGTTCT